>NC_083584.1:16930987-17230987 GCF_027579695.1 Neoarius graeffei | reverse complement strand
GTAGTCCATAGCGAGGAGCACAGGCATCACCTATGGTGGCCCACGGCCTAAAGGGAACCGAGGCCCAAAACTGGGTCCGGAGCTATACCACAACTGGTGGACACCCAAACAAAGAACATTCAAACAACAAACAAACATCAAATCATACAGTCACAAAAAGAAAAACAAAGGGGGGAAAAAAAGAAAATTAAAAGCTCCACTGAGAAGCTGCAGCCAAAATGCGCACAGCGTCCTCTCAACCAGAAACGAAAATGGAAAAGATAGTGGGGACAAAGATTGTGGGAGCCACATTGTCATTTTTCTGTCAATGCAGATTAGTACTTTGCCACCCAAATAAAGTCATTGGGTACAACGTCACCACCCCACTGTAAAAGGGCTGAACCCTGAGGCTGCAGTTTTAACAGTGTTACTCTATGGTTGTGAAACATGGACACTATACCAACATCACATAAGGCAGCTTGATACATTTCACATGTGCTGTCTATGTAGGATCACCAGAATATCTTGGCAAGATCGTGTACCAAACACCAAAGGGCTATCTCGTTTCCACACACATGGGATTGATGCCTTTATCATGGAAGCCCACCTTCGTTGGGCTGGTCATATGCTTTATATGAGTGATGAAAGATTACCTTGTGCTCTGTTCTATGGTGAATTATCTGACTGTGTAGGTCCTGTTGGTGCCCTAAAGGAGTGTTATAAAGACCTGCTTAAGGGTTCACTTATTAAATGTGGCATAGTGGACTTTGAGAACCTTGCCAAAAACAGAGCTTAGTGGAGGGCAGCTGTAAAGGGTGGTGTGGCAAAGTCTGAGGAAAGGTGGATTGCGGAACTTCAGGAGAAGTGACATTGCCAGAAGGAAAGGATATCAGCACCTGGAAGTTATCCTTGTGATAAGTGTACAGTCTGTGGGTTGGCAGTTGGATTGTTAAGCCATCAAAGAGTTCACGACCGCAAACAAGACAGTTGATACAGAACTTGGATCTGTTGTGTGCGACAGCCAAACCAAATTAAGTATTTGCCACCCAAATAAAGTCATTGGGTACAACATGACCACCCCAGGTCTGGCTGGTGCCATTGCTCACACATCATTAACAGCATCAGGTATCTAAAGAGGAATAAGGAATCGGGTGTGTATCCGTACTACTGTGTGGCAGCGGGGGCGTGGTCAAGCACCGGTCTGTGACAGGAGGGCGGAGTCGGGGAAGGTAAGTGGCAGATTCACTTCACCTGAGAGCAATTAACCTGTGTTTGTGTGTCTTCCCAGGGACCGCGCCCTATTTAGGGAGGGAGAGCGAGAGCAGAGGAGATCTCTCCCGAACCAGACACCTGTGTGTGTGTGTGCGTGTGTCTGGTTAAAACCTCTTGTGTCCCCTGAAAAGTGGAAACAATTAAACTGTTTGTTGAACCTGATCTCTGTCCTGCCGTCCTCTGTGCTCCACCCACACCTAGGGAAGTCTACAGTGGTGCCGAAACCCGGGAAATGGAGCACCAACCCAGCAGCCCCATGGAATCCTCCCCGTTCACCGACCTGGTCCACGCCCTCGCCACGGCTCAGCAAAGCCAGCACCAGGCGCTCATCACACTCCGAAAGGAACAAGAGCGGCGCTTCGATGCCCTGGTGCTGGCCCAGCAAGAAGATCGCAAGGCGTTCCGGCGTCTCCTCGCGTCGGCGGGGCCCACCAGCGCTCCGGCCGCGGGCCCGTCTCCCCTCACCTTAACTAAGATGGGCCCGCAGGATGACCCCGAGGCTTTCTTCACGTTATTCGAACAGGTCGCTGAAGCCTCGGGGTGGCCGATGGAGCAGCGCGCGGCGCGCCTCCTCCCCCTCCTGACGGGAGAGGCGCAGCTGGCTGCACTACAGCTCCCCGCCGATCGCCGGCTGGCCTACGCCGACCTTCGCCGGGCTGTCCTTCAGCGCGTGGGGCGCACGCCGGAGCAGCAGCGCCAGCGCTTCCGCGCGCTGCGGATGGAGGAAGTCGGCAGCCCGTTCGCGTTCGGCCAGCAGCTCCGGGACGCCTGCTGGCGGTGGCTGAGGGCCGAAGATCGCGACGCCGAGGGAATCGTCGATCAGGTGGTACTGGAACAGTTCATCGCCCGCTTACCAGCAGGAGCCGCGGAGTGGGTCCAGTGCCACCGCCCGGCGTCGCTGGATCAGGCAGTCGAGCTGGCGGAGGATCATCTGGCGGCTGTCTCGGCGGCAGGACAGCGGATGTCGACATCTCTTCTCTCCTCTTCTCTTTCTCTCTCTCTCTCCCCTCCTTCTGTGTCCCGTCCTCGCCCCATTCCCCCACCGCGGAGGCGGGGGCCGGCACCACCCCTGCCGGCCCGCCGCACCCGCGGTGCCCTCCCGTGTCTCCCTTCTGTGTCTGTCTCTCCCCCACCTCAGGTGAGTGAGCCCCAGAGCACCGGTGCAGAGGGGAAGCCCGGGCCGGTTTGCTGGCGCTGCGGGGAACCGGACCACCTTCAACAGCAGTGCACAGCAATGGAAGTGGGCGCGGTGGTTCGGATCCCCGACGCGCCAGAGGCCGCCCTCGATCGGGCCGGAGCGTATCGCATACCGGTGAGTATCCAAGGGGCTACATATCAGGCATTGGTGGATTCTGGTTGTAATCAGACCTCAATTCGCCAAAGCCTGGTTCAAAACGAGGCATTGGGGGGAGCACAAGGGGTGAAGGTTTTGTGTGTGCACGGGGATGTTCACAGCTACCCTTTGGTGTCGGTCCACATTATTTTCAGAGGGGAAAAATTTATAGTGAAGGCGGCGGTTAATCCTCGCCTTACCCACTCGTTAATTTTGGGGACTGATTGGCCGGGATTTCGGGGTTTAATGACGCGCCTAGTAGAGAGTGGGTCCTGCCAGTTGACAGGGGGAGGTCCCGGTGTCGTTTTGGCGGGAGCAGCTGTCGCGGAGCCGTCTACGTCATCTCCGCGTCAGGGTGAGGAGCCACCGGCTCCTCCTCTCTCTATTGGGGAATCCCTCGCGGATTTCCCATTGGAGCAGTCGCGAGACGAGACTCTGCGGCATGCGTTTGACCAAGTGAGAGTAATCGATGGTCAAACGCTCCAGCCGAACGCCACCCCGTCCTTCCCCTACTTCGCGATTATGAAGGATAGATTATACCGAGTGACGCAGGACACTCAAACTAAAGAGCGAGTCACGCAGCTTTTGATTCCAAAGAGCCGCCGGGAATTAGTATTCCAGGCGGCCCACTTTAATCCCATGGCTGGACACTTAGGGCAGGATAAAACACTAGCCCGAATAATGGCCCGATTCTATTGGCCGGGGATTCGCGGCGATGTCCGTAGGTGGTGTACGGCATGCCGCGAATGCCAGTTAGTAAATCCAGCGGCCATTCCAAAAGCGCCGTTGCGCCCTCTACCGTTAATCGAGACCCCGTTTGAAAGAATTGGGATGGATCTCGTCGGGCCATTAGATCGGTCAGCACGAGGGTACCGCTTTATATTAGTTCTAGTGGACTATGCAACGCGATACCCGGAAGCAGTGCCTCTGCGCAATATCTCAGCACGCAGTATTGCAGAGGCACTCTTCCGCGTCATCTCCCGAGTTGGAATCCCGAAAGAGATTCTGACTGATCAAGGCACTACGTTTATGTCACGAACACTACGCGAACTGTATGGGTTATTGGGGATTAAGCCGATCCGCACCAGTGTATATCACCCACAAACGGACGGTTTAGTAGAACGGTTCAACCGCACCCTCAAAAATATCATTAAAAAATTCGTAAGTGAGGACGCACGTAATTGGGATAAGTGGCTCGAACCCTTGCTGTTCTCAGTGCGAGAGGTCCCTCAAGCCTCCACGGGGTTCTCCCCGTTCGAATTATTATATGGGCGTAAGCCGCGCGGCATCCTAGACGTGCTGCGGGAAAATTGGGAGGAGGGACCTTCACAGAGTAAGAATGAAATTCAGTACGTTATGGACCTGCGCGCAAAACTCCACACGCTCACCCACCTAACTCAGGAGAATTTGCGGCAGGCCCAGGAACGGCAAGCCCGCCTGTACAACAAGGGTACGCGCCTTAGAGAGTTCACACCGGGAGATAAAGTACTCGTACTCTTGCCCACGTCGAGCTCCAAATTAATCGCCAAGTGGCAAGGACCCTTTGAGGTCACACGGCGAGTCGGGGATGTCGACTATGAGGTGAGGCGAACAGACAGGGGTGGGGCGCTACAGATTTACCACCTCAATCTGCTCAAACTCTGGAACGAGGAGGTCCCCGTGGCGTTGGTGTCGGTAGTTCCGGAGAAGGCGGAGCTGGGGCCGGAGGTTCAAAAAGGGAATTTGGCATCATGTACCTCTCCGGTCCCCTGTGGAGACCACCTCTCCCCGACCCAACTCACGGAGGTCGCCCAGTTGCAAGCCGAGTTTTCGGATGTGTTCTCGCCCCTGCCCGGTCGCACTAACCTCATAGAACACCACATAGAGACACCCCCGGGGGTGGTAGTGCGTAGCCGCCCTTATAGACTACCCGAACACAAAAAAAAGGTGGTTCGGGAAGAACTTCAGGCCATGCTCGAAATGGGCATCGTCGAGGAGTCCCACAGCGACTGGAGCAGCCCGGTGGTCTTGGTTCCCAAGGCCGACGGCTCGGTCCGGTTCTGTGTGGACTATAGAAAAGTCAACGCGGTGTCTAAATTCGACGCGTACCCAATGCCTCGCATTGATGAGCTGCTCGATCGACTAGGCACGGCTCGCTTTTACTCGACACTGGATTTAACGAAGGGATATTGGCAGATCCCCTTGACTCCATTATCCCGGGAGAAAACGGCCTTTTCCACACCGTTCGGCTTACACCAGTTCGTCACACTTCCGTTTGGGCTGTTTGGGGCGCCCGCTACGTTTCAGCGGCTGATGGACCGGGTCCTCCGGCCCCACGCCACCTATGCGGCCGCCTACCTGGACGACATTATCGTTTATAGTAACGACTGGCAGCGGCACCTGCAACACCTGAGGGCCGTCCTTAGGTCGCTGAGACGGGCGGGACTCACGGCCAACCCAAAGAAGTGTGCGATTGGGCGGGTGGAAGTACGGTATCTGGGCTTCCACTTGGGCAACGGGCAGGTGCGTCCCCAGATTAATAAGACAGCAGCGATTGCGGCCTGCCCGAGGCCCAAGACCAAAAAGGGGGTGAGACAGTTCCTGGGGCTGGCTGGCTACTATCGTAGGTTTATACCTAATTATTCGGACGTCACCCGCCCGCTGACTGACCTCACTAAAAAGGGGGCGCCAGATCCGGTCCAGTGGACGGAGCAGTGCCAGCGGGCTTTCTCTGAGGTAAAGGCTGCACTGTGTGGGGGGCCACTTTTACACTCCCCTGACTTCTCTCTCCCTTTTATGTTACAGACGGATGCGTCGGACAGAGGGCTGGGGGCCGTTTTGTCCCAGCAGGTGGAGGGGGAGGATCGCCCGGTCCTATACATCAGCCGGAAGCTGTCAGTGCGTGAGGGGCGCTACAGCACGATTGAGAAGGAGTGCCTGGCGATCAAATGGGCGGTCCTCGCCCTCCGGTACTACCTGCTGGGGCGCTCTTTCACCCTCTGTTCGGACCACGCGCCCCTCCAGTGGCTCCACCGCATGAAAGATGCCAACGCGCGGATCACCCGTTGGTATCTGGCGCTCCAACCCTTTAATTTCAAGGTGGTCCACAGGCCGGGGGCGCAGATGGTCGTGGCGGACTTCCTCTCCCGTCAAGGGGGGGGGGAGTCGGCTGCGGGCCGGACGGCTGCCCGGCCTGAGTCGGGCGGTGGGGGTATGTGGCAGCGGGGGCGTGGTCAAGCACCGGTCTGTGACAGGAGGGCGGAGTCGGGGAAGGTAAGTGGCAGATTCACTTCACCTGAGAGCAATTAACCTGTGTTTGTGTGTCTTCCCAGGGACCGCGCCCTATTTAGGGAGGGAGAGCGAGAGCAGAGGAGATCTCTCCCGAACCAGACACCTGTGTGTGTGTGTGCGTGTGTCTGGTTAAAACCTCTTGTGTCCCCTGAAAAGTGGAAACAATTAAACTGTTTGTTGAACCTGATCTCTGTCCTGCCGTCCTCTGTGCTCCACCCACACCTAGGGAAGTCTACATACTGGTAGCCACAGGAGGTGTAGCTGCTTCTTCCTTGTTAAGGTTTATTGTAAATCTGGTGATGGAGTGCCTCTCAGACCAGTAGTGCTACATCATAAATCTCATTTTCCCATTTTGAGTCATGAAAATTTGGTCTCATTAATCTGTCGGACTGCCACAGGCAACTTTGAGCTCCCCACATTCATCAGTTGCTTGTGGTAAAATAAAGCCTGCCTTCTGCAGACCAGCCCTTTGAACCACCACACAGCACCACAGCAAGACTTCTCTCCAAAAGTGACTTTTATTCTTTATTCATTGAAAATTTATCGATAGATGAACCATGATTTTGAGGATGTGTTTTGAATAATTCTCTTTGGAATGATGGTAAGAGAGGTGGAGTGATTTGATTCAGTTTGGACTCATAGATGACTGGACCCCTGAGGCAGAAATACTATCCCAGGCTCTTCTCCTATCATTAGGCAAGAAGGAACTTGGTCGGAATATTAAAGACTGCGTTAGCTCAAGCTAATCTCGGATCCTGGAGGATGAGGGGGTCACTGAATGCAACATGGTTTTAAGAAGATGAAAAAGTGCACTAATCATGGGACCTTCTTAGTCTTTGGGAGATAAGTGGGGCAGAAGTGTTAATATGTGTGGCTTACTGATAGAATGGATGCAGAAGCAGAGAAAGGCTTTTATCCACACAAACACACACTCAAGCATGTGTGGTTGCTTATTACAGAAAGAAACCCTAAATCTCACTTTTGGTTCTCACTTCAATGCCTTTGAAATCTCTCGAAGGACCAGTGCTAAAAGACTTGATGAAACAGAAACCACTTGTGTGGATCTTTCGTGTTTGTGTATCCCTGTCATTTCTGATGTATCTCTCTACAGATTTGTGTATACACCATAGAGAGTTGGTTTTAACCAGTTTTATCTCATCTAGCCATCAAACCTTAGATGAATTTCATCAGGGATGTTTTCAGGTTCAAGTTCGAAGGTACTGCTTTAGGATTGGAGACCGACTAATTGATCACAGTTCTTGCTAACACGATTTACAATTTAATGTCATTTGCACAGTAAGATGGCACAGCTATGTATTCAGTTTCCTGTTATTCTAGTAAAACTGTAATGCCTGCACATATACTGTTATGCCTATACTGTTATCTCCATAAAGGATTTGAAGACTGTAACAGCGGCAATGTGTTGTGAAAACCCTGTCTCAGACACTTCTACTCAGGAAACGGCTGACAACCTCGGAGGTGTGAACTCGACGCAGATCATTTGTATAATATCATGTGCATAAATAGTGACACATTTGGACTTATTTTCAACACTGTTGTAAACAACCCATAGTTTTTCAAAGTTTTAAAGGTGTGGTTTATTATTCATATTAGCTATTCATCTTAAAGGACGTTATGCATGCATGTAACTAGAGTACAGTTATAAGGAAAGGTCTGTAAGGGGAATGCAAGTCTAGGTTCCCTGATAGGTCCTGAAATTTTAAAGTTAAAGACAGATGAGATACAACTACACGACATGTTGTAGGCAGGTAGCTATGGGCAGTATTTCTGACACTACTTTGAACCGTTACTTTGTTACAGTATCTGCTGTACTTTTGATGGCTCTAGAAAGATATCAGTATGTAATTTGTATTTGGGGAAGCTATGGCTTAATGATTTTAGGCACAAAACGTCACTGGTTTGATTCCCTGGACCAGCAGGAATGGCTGAAGTGTCCTTGAGCAAGGTACCTAACCCTCAACTGCTCCCCAGGTTGCTCTGGGTATGTTGTACGTTGCTCTGGATAAAAGCGTCTGCTAAATGCCTGTAATGTAAAATGTAATGTAATTTGTCTTATGGAGTTTCTTGCATCATCGTGTTATGCTAGTGCAATTCTGGTGGTTTTTTGAGCAGCATCTGAACACCCAAGTGACTCATCAAAGAGGAAATACAGATATACTAACATGTCTCTGACTCATTTCTGTTTTTGGTTTGTTTATATTAAAAATAAAACATATGCTATTACTGGAGGGCTAGTAATATTCTTTATTATTCTATCCACATTCACTGGATATGAGCAATTGCATGCTCTGACTGGCTACTCTACTACTAGGATATCAGCTCATATACAGTACCATGAATAGAGAAAAACAAAATGGAGGAGCATGTTGTTGAACCAACCGAAAATGAAATAAAAACTCTACTCGGAAACAAAATCACAAAAATTATCAAGTATTTAAAAGAAACATCTCATCTCATTATCTCTAGCCGCTTTATCCTTCTACAGGGTCGCAGGCAAGCTGGAGCCTATCCCAGCTGACTACGGGCGAAAGGCGGGGTACACCCTGGACAAGTCGCCAGGTCATCACAGGGCTGACACATAGACACAGACAACCATTCACACCTACGGTCAATTTAGAGTCACCAGTTAACCTAACCTGCATGTCTTTGGACTGTGGGGGAAACCGGAGCACCCGGAGGAAACCCACGTGGACACAGGGAGAACATGCAAACTCCGCACAGAAAGGCCCTCGCCAGCCACGGGGCTCGAACCCGGACCTTCTTGCTGTGAGGCGACAGCGCTAACCACTACACCACCGTGCCGCCTTAAAAGAAAGAGAAATCGCTAAAAGAATATAGTTTTTTTCTTCCCCAATATCTCCTGTTCCACACTCCAGCCCAGTTGGTTGGTTTGCCAACCCCCAAGAAACCCTAAAGAAGGAGAACTCTCCCCTCCTCCCCCCAAAAAAGGAATAAAAGTATTTGATAGTAAGAACATATCTTTTTTAAAATAAATATTACTATTACAGCATTTTTCACAAATTGCTCCTGTCATTTCGCCGGTTTGTTTACATTCTAAGCAGAAATGATTCTGTCAGACATTTTGTATAAAGTTTTTATTTATCAAATTTGCAAAAAATAAAAATGCTCTGTTTCTCAAAATCCAGTGAATGTGGATAGAATAAAACAGTTATTCCACTCAATCTCATCATACATGGCTTATAGCCAACTCGTTGCTACGCGCCTCGTCGACCATCAGCTCATGTACGACTCGATTTCATGGAATAACTGTTAATTAGATATAATTTTGTTTTCAGTAGCTAGAAAGTTATGCTAGTTAGTGAGCTGGATGCTAGCTTTTGAAAGCAAAGAAATACACTTTATAACAGACATATTGGATCAGTTGTGCAACTTCATTTGATAAAAGTAACACTGTGGTGGATGATGATTTGAATGCTAGCTAGCAGGTAAAACTGCTACGATCATAGCTATGTTAACCTCTTACCAATACACTCATGGGTCAGAAACAGTTCAGAAATCAAACCATAATCACCCCTTTGTGATTTGTTTCAGGCTAGCAATGTGGTGAATAACATATAGTGGAAAAACTGACTACTGAGGATGAATGAATGAATTAGCATGAGATTTCATCCACCAGAACACAAATTTTAGCTTTATCAGCTGTCTCGACTGAGCTCATATCATAGCTGTACAAAGTGTATTTCTGTATTTTAATAAAGACAAAAATAATGCTGTAGCAATATTCTACTCTGCAGTATTTTGCCATTTTCAGGGTTTTTTTAATATAGAAACAATTTGCTATTGATTGTATTTTGCTCGATATCTCATCTCACTGTAAATACGGATTACGGATATGGTGTCTCAGTGTATATGTGAATGAAATTACAATAAATATGGACTTGATACCTGAAAGTTCTTGGGGTTGAGGCTGCGTGGGTTCTCCGAAGCTGTCTTCAATTTGCCGTCCACCGTTTTCATTAGGTTCTCTGTGTCTCGGACATACTGTAAATCCCGGTATGTCCTTAAATCCAGCACCTCCATAGACTGGGTAATGTTCTGGACCTGTCGATCACACACACACACACACACACACACACACACACACTGAGGTCACGGCAAGTTAAGCCTTTGAATTTGTTTGGGTCTGAAAGGATCACATGGCCTCAAGAGCTCTACACACAAACACACAGTATGGAGTGTTATTATGAAAGGAGCCAGTAGATGCTAGTACATTCTGAAGGCATCATCGGGATCTCGTGCTGAGAGGGACTGACCCCAGGTGTCCTCATTAGTGTATGCTTCATAAGACAGAGGTGTTTGAGCCTCACAGCCGTTGCCTGAGTCCCCACACACCAATATATGTATGTATGTATGTATGGTATGTATGTGCCTGACAACATTCACACATTTAGTGCAGGAGTTCTCCACTTTCAGAAAATAAAGTATATTATTCTACCTTTAGGGTTACAACGGCTTCTAACTAGGGCAGCATCCTCTAAGGTACTAATTTGTACCCTTTATATACTGCTTGGGAATATATATATATATATATATATATATATATATATATGTGTGTGTGTGTGTACCTTTTTGGCCCTAAAAAGCTACACATAGTTACCTTGAGGTCCAATAATGAGCCCTAAGGGGAACATAAGTGTAGATTGTATGTTGGGGAACAGAAATGGACTCCTACTGTACCCCTGTTTCTGACTGTGTATGCTTTAACACTGAAGTCAGTCATCATTCTAAACTAAGTCAAAAGTGTCCTCTTTTGTCTCCCCCCCCCCATCTGTCCCTCTGAGTTACATGTTGATCCTGGGATTGAGATGCTGGCCTCTTCTGCCCCTCGGACCTGCTTGATCCATCCTGGTGCCCTGTGTCTGGTCGGAGTTTTATCGCCCCACTCCTGTGAAGGACGGCCCCATGAGGACAGTTGAGGGTTATACCTGTTAAAACTGTTAATATTATAGTCAGGCTGTCTGTTGTTGCCCAAATGAGGATGGGTTCCCTTTTGAGTCTGGTTCCTCTCGAGGTTTCTTCCTCATGTCGTCTGAGGGAGTTTTTCCTTGCCACCGTCGCCACAGGCTTGCTCATTGGGGATAGATTAGGGATAAAATTAGCTCATGTTTTAAGTCGCTCAAATTCTGTAAAGCTGCTTTGCGACAATGTTTATTGTTAAAAGCGCTGTACAAATAAACTTGATTTGATTTGATTTGATTTGATTTTGTTTCCCTTAATAAAGACTACAGATCAACCAATCAGCATGAATCTGGACTGATCACATACACAGTTTGAAGTCTCTAAGTTTAACTTGCACCACCCACTTCTCCCTGGATCGCATGAATAATCTTCTGGCTGATGCTCTCATCTTGACTTGACTTTCCTGCTTGAAAGATGTGCTCATGTGGCATTAATGAGTTCATTAATGTGAAATAAAATATATAAATGTATATTTGACTTTGCTAATATTAGACATGTACATACATAAGTACCGGTAGGTAACTTTAGTTAACCATATTTATTAAGGGTGCTAGGGAAAAAATGTCTTGCAGCTCTTTGGCTGATTACAATGGGAACAATTTAGAATAAAGGGAAACGTACATAGTATTTAAATAATATTGGCTGGTGTTGAGTGGTATATCAGATATATTCTATTCAGCTACTCGTCTTTGAATCATGCAATATCATGCTAGCTGAATGGAATATATCTGATATACCACTCAACGCCAGCCAATATTATTCTTATTATACATACACGTTGCATTTGGGTGTTCAACGCATCTTTCTTTTTCAAAATTCTTTCAAAATCTTCCACTTTTAACAAAGCAAACCTGGTGGCCATGTTTGTTTACAAATTGTCACAGTCACTTGCTAGCATGGAAGTTTTATGTCTCCGACAAGTCTCTTTTCCAGTTTTTTGATATCCGATGGTATGTTTTTCTCTTGTAAATATGCGTGAACAATATCTAATGAAGTTTTGGTAGCCTTTCGGGTGTTCAACGTGTCTTTCAATTTCCCGGCAAACAAAGAAATGCTTCTGCACGTGTGCAGCAGAAAACTCTCTCATTGGATACATTAGCTCCGATGTGTGACATCATGTTGTCTTGACAACCATGCAGTATCGTAAACCATATTCAACGCTCATTCTCCATTGGGTAGAGTGACATAATACACGTAGGATAAGTGATATGCTAACAATACTGCATGCTATCAAACCAAATGAATGAAACCTGCTGGAAGGGAATAGAACACGTTTTTATTCCATTGAAAAAGTGTCCTGTATAATAATTCAGATTATTGGGTTAGTATAAAAGTATTACATTACTAAACTTAGATTTAGACATTGTTCTCATTTCTGTCTTTATTTTTTTTTTTAAATCTGGGGCAGTATGAATGTGCAGCAGGTAACATTGCTGCCTTACAGCTCCTGAGCTTGGGTTACTGTCTGAGCACGCAAGCCCCATGTTCATGTTGGTTTCATCTGGGTTCTCTAGTGGACTGTATATGCTAAATTGACCCTAGGTGTGTGCACAGTGCCTTGTGATGGAATGGTGTCCCATCTAGTGTGTATTCCTGTCTCATGCCCAGTATCCTGGCACTCCGTCAGGAATTTTCATAATTTTGTGACATTACAGAGCTGCAGGGGACACAATAAAATGGTTCGCTCATCATATGAGTCCAATCATGTTTATTTTGAAATAATTTTTTGCAAAACATTCAGGTATACAGTCAAAAAGACTGTTTAGCTCCCAAGTCTCAGAGCTCTGCACTGGTAGTTGCAAAGTGCTAGGTGAGGTCACTACAACGGACCCTCCACTCACGCTGGCAGTGAATTTATTGCTGAATTTGACCAAGTCTGTGTGTTTCTGTCTCTAGCTGTCTCTTGAAGGCATTGCTAGCATAGTTTTGAAGAAGTGGGCTACGAAATGTATATACTAAACAGTTACTCCACTCAATCTCGTCATACATGGCTTATAGCCAACTCAGCACTATGTGCCTCATCGGCTATCAGCTCATGTACGACCCTATTACTGAAAGATGCACTGCTTGATTTTTCTGAAAATATGCTTCAACAAGCTGTTCAGATTTACCTCCCCTTTCTATGTCACAAGTGGAGCTCATTAACAATTATTCCACGAAATCGAGTCGTACATCAGCTGATGGCCGACGAGGCACATAGCACCGAGCTGGCTATCAGCCATGTATGATGAGATTGAATGGAATAACTGTTTTATTCTATCCACATCAGGGGCGATTTCTCAGAGACAACAAGGGAAGCCGAGCTTCCCCTAAAATTCTCTCCCCAAACTGCGGCATCTACGACGTTGAATTCTCATTAAAACAATAACTTGCATAACATAATATATGCCCAAGATTGTATTTATGTTCATAACTATCCTGTAACTTATTTGAGTGATGTCTGACAAACTTGCAGTTCGCTACGAGAATCACCTTTGCTGCCAGGCTGTAACCTTTCATATTTCAATGGGCTCTATGGACTGGCAGCAGTGTTGCCAGATTGGGCGGTTTTAAGTGCATTTTGGCGGGTTTTGAACATATTTTGGGATGGAAAACGTCAACAGTATCTGGCAACACTGACTGGCAGCCGGGTATCCGTTGCAGTCTACGAGATGGCTCTGAACAGCCAATTTCGGCTAGTTGTTATTGGTTAAAATCAACAAAATCGTCACTTCCAGGGAAGCTGGGCTTCTCTGGGACTAAACGAGACAGTGGGAGGGACAAGAAGCCGGGCTGATAAAGGATTATTGGAGGTAGTGTTTGAAAGACATGAGGAGGGCGGTACTTCGGCGAGGAACACGGAAGTATGATCAGTCAGTCCCTAGCGGATGTCGAGAAAGTGTAGTCGTGTGCCAAAGTGCTGTCCGAATTTCTTTTCATATAAACGGTTCTTCTCATTGATGTCTCTGTAAATAAATGTAAATATTACTCATTGTGCTCCGTTAACTTTCATCCATTCTATCAGTTTGATCATTTGTGAATTCACTCGTTTATTTCATTTGTAGTTCAATCTGGTTGTAGGCTAGCTTGAGCCTTATTGGGATCTGCAGTGCTAGCTGCTAACAGAAATTGGTAAAGTCTCTGGAAAGCACAACCAGCTGGTATGACAGGGTCACAGACCATTTTCTGGAAAAGGAGCGGAGGGCAGAATTTGTGTATAAATAGTGTTCATGTTCATGACTCTGAAGTGTGTATATTGTTCAGTAATGTTAAGAGAATGGTGGGCTCTGTGTTATAGGTTATACCTGGGTATAATATTCAAGGTTCTGTGTGTTGCATAGCCTACCTGGTTATGAATTTCCAGACTGTGTTGCAGAAGATGTTCAAGGATGTGTTGCACAGCTGGGTGTTGTGTTAAAGACTCTGTGTTGCATATCAGGGTATGATGTTCAAGGCTCTTCCTTGAATAGCCAGTGATTTTTGGATGTTTGATATTTTTGATTAAGGATATGAGGCACTAGCCTGGCAAGCCAGACTATAACATGAAATGTACAAGCAAAACTACTTTCTGCCACTAGGTAGGGTTGTCTAGTTCACTATGCTAATGGGGCACACCTTTCTATGCTTTGATATCCGGCCTACAGGTTTTACGATGAATGCGTAAAATGGGCTTCCCCTGTTTTAAAAACCAGCAGCCGCCACTGATCCACATTCACTGGATTTTGAGAAACAGAGCATTTTTATTTTTATTTCTTGCAAATTTGACAAATAAAAACTTTATACAAAACATCCGACAAAATAATTTCCGCTGAGAATGTAAACAAACCGGTGAATTGACAGTAGCAATTTGTGAAAAATGTGATAATAATAATACTCATCTCATCTCATTATCTCTAGCCGCTTTATCCTTCTACAGGGTCGCAGGCAAGCTGGAGCCTATCCCAGCTGACTACGGGCGAGAGGCGGGGTACACCCTGGACAAGTCGCCAGGTCATCACAGGGCTGACACATAGACACAGACAAACATTCACACTCACGGTCAATTTAGAGTCACCAGTTAACCTAACCTGCATGTCTTTGGACTGTGGGGGAAACCGGAGCACCCGGAGGAAACCCACGTGGACACGGGGAGAACATGCAAACTCCACACAGAAAGGCCCTCGCTGGCCCCGGGGCTCGAACCCAGGACCTTCTTGCTGTGAGGCGACAGCGCTAACCACTACACCACCGTGCCGCCCATAATAATAATAATTCTTGAAAAATAAAAAGATACGTTCTTACCATCAAATACTTTTATTCCATATTTTGTTGCTTTGTTTTGTATTTTGGGGGTTTTGTTTTCGAGTAGTTTTTATTTCATCTGCAGTTGGTTCAGCAACACGCGCCGCCATTTTGTTTTTCTCTTCTCATGGTATATGAGCTGATATCCTAGTAATAGAGTAGCCAATCAGAGTGCGTGATTACTCATATCCAGTGAATTTGGATAGAATAAATAAATTAAAAAAATCTTGTATGTTCATATTTTAATCTACTAAATTATTGCACCAACATAGACTACACCGTGACCCTGACCAGAATAGAGTGCTTACTGAAGATGCATGAATGAACAAAACCCAACCAAACCAAACCAAACCAAACCAAACAAAAAGGTTTATTCGGCTTAAAGTACAATCTACAGGATGATTTACAAAACATTATTGCTCATGTAATTTAGAAAGTGCTTAACAATACTGTCTGTTTGGTTTTATTTACTTATTATTTTCTATTTACACATTTTACTTTATGCCTTCTTCCCTCATTATTCCTCATCTGCACTGGCAGGTTTCAGGGAATCACACCGTCCATGTGCTCAACAGATTTTTACTGGCTCACAGAGAGTGATTAAATGTGTATAGTAAATGACTTCCAGTCTGAAAAAGAGGTGGATTCAGGTGCTCATTGATTTCTTCAGTCTCCCTTGCCTGTTTACTGTCTCCTTTCGGCTCCCAGGGTAAAGCCATTCCACCTAAATATGATATCAATATCTCAATACCCCAGATACCGTCTGCCTTTTTTCTCTCTTCCTGTCAGTCTGATGAGTTGGTCAGTTGGCTGCATTGTGGTGCATCTTTGAAGCTTTCACATGACGTCCTTGCAGCATGTGTGGAATTTTAATGGAGAGGAAGTGTGTGACCACAATCGAGCTACATGGAGACAAATATAGACTTGGAGATGAGGAGATAAAGCAGGGAAGATGAAAATGTTGATGGAGTAGAAAATCAGATAGGCGATGCAGGAGAGAGATGGATGAGGAGATAACAGGTGCGAAGGTTGATATTCATTCACAGAGGCGCCCCATTGATTAAACTGCAGATCTGTTGAGTCAACAACGCGCCTCTTCCATAACATCAGCTCTTTCCTTTCTTTTTCTCATCCCATGTTTTTTTTTTCCTTCTGCCAGCTCAGGTCTTGGTGCATGGCACATAATAATCAGCCTTGGGTGATAGTCCAATATAGATTTCTTTCCCTCGGCACAAACGCCATTGTGTCCTCATTAATGTTGAGATTCATGATTGTGGTCAGTACAAGATTGCCATTCGATGCAATCTATGTGATGTGTGTATGTATGAAGACGGCATATTATGGCAAACAAACAAAAAAATCTCTCTGCAAATTAAAACATCTTCATATAGGCAGATTAATCTCATATTTTCTCATTATTTCTCATTAAAACAAATGTATACAAAGATGATTAAGCTATATTTAGTTCACGATTTAAATTATTATTCTGTAACGAGATAATTTTGCTCATTTGAAGCATTTTTTTTAGAAAAAAAGCTAAATTATCTGAGAGATATCAGAAAGTTATTGCTACTAGATTGAAGTACAGAACAGTCTGATCATTCATTCATCCATCCTCAGTAAGCTTTTTCAAGGTCACAGTGGATCCAGAGCCTATCCTGGAAATACTGGGGGTGAAATGCGACTCCAGAGCACCACACACATTCACACTTTCATTCACACCTAGGGGTAGTTTAGAGTCGCCAATCCACCACATGTTTTTTGAGGTAGAACAAAAATCAATATGGAAAGTGAACAAGCCTCAGAGACAGTAACCTGAGCTCAGGATCAAACCAGGAACCCTGGAGATATGAGAGAGAGTGATGCCATTCACTGAACCACCATGGTACCCCAAACTAAAACACTTCAAAGCTGAAATTAGTTCAATGACTAGATAAATAAAAGTTTAAATAATGCTATGTTTGTTTATATTAATCTCACCATGAGAAATATTAGGGCGGCACGGTGGTGTAGTGGTTAGCGCTGTCGCCTCACAGCAAGAAGGTCCTGGGTTCGAGCCCTGGGGCTGGCGAGGGCCTTTCTGTGCGGAGTTTGCATGTTCTCCCCGTGTCCGCGTGGGTTTCCTCCGGGTGCTCTGGTTTCCCCCACAGTCCAAAGACATGCAGGTTAGGTTAACTGGTGACTCTAAATTGACCGTAGGTGTGAATGTGAGTGTGAATGGTTGTCTATGTGTCAGCCCTGTGATGACCTGGCGACTTGTCCAGGGTGTACCCCGCCTTTTGCCCGTAGTCAGCTGGGATAGGCTCCAGCTTGCCTGCGACCCTGTAGAAGGATAAAGCGGCTAGAGATAATGAGATGAGATGAGAAATATTAGATAAGTTCATCTAAATATAGATGTAAGCTGTAATCAGCTAAACAGCCTTAGAAAGCCTGTGTATATTAGGAGTGTAGTGCAATGCCATTATCTGTATTTGTTTAGTGCTCTTAATGGAGCTGTGGCTCAAAGCAAATTTTTATTGTTTGGACAGATATACGGTAGAAGTACAGTATGGCTTTATTTTGGAACTCAGTCAGACACTGGGTAGGTCAGGTTACTGGAGCAAAAGTTTCAGACAGTCTCCCATCCTAGTACTGATCAGGTCCTTAAAGCTAGACGGCCTTTCGATTTCATAAAATCAGTGAAATTTAGTTCCCTCTGAAATTTGATCATTGTGATTATATGTTTATTTCTGTAATATATTTTAAAAAATGGGCCATTCTGTGGCTGGGAGGTTATTTAATTTGAAGGGATTCCCGAGCAAATAATGTGCATGAAATCGTTCACTTCACGCAGTCAAGCAGACAGAGGAAGTCCGTGTGTGCATGCGCAGGTTTACCTTCTTTTTCTCCTTCTTTTCCTTCTTCTTTTGGGTTTTACGGCAGCCGGCATCCACAGTCTTGCATTACTGCCATCTACAGGTTTACCTATGACCGTGCACTGACAGTTCCATCATTCTATCACTAAACGAACAGTTGATCACACCGAGGTGCTCGCTGACCACCGATATTTATTAATTTGGTGCTGTGTTTCCTTTCCTTCGCAACATAATGCCTTTTATTCTTGCTTTCTGTTACTGTAGTTGCTCTTTCATGTTTCATTCGCATCCTCCATTTTCTTCTCCTGTTTCAAAATTGTATCCCACAATGCCTTGCGCGAACAGGGAAAGCTCACCACATGATGCATGACATAGTATCTTGAATTGGGTCACGGTGAAGCAGGAAAAAATAGCGGAGAATTTAGGGCTATGTGACCCTAAATGTATTAATTGTTCTATTTTAAAAAGAAACAAACAACAACAACAAAAAGTAATAAAATTAGGTCTGTGATTCAAATTCAGTAGCTTTCGGTCCACTAAACAAAAATAATTGGGTGTCCAGGATTCTTTTGATGACCTAAACTTGAAATATCTGAAAGGCAGTCTACCTTTAAGGTGCATTGACTGGTGCCAGTCTCTTTTTCTCTAGCCCTCAGCCTCTCACCTATTACACAGCTAGGGTTACAGTGGGGGGCTGGTCCTCTGGTAACCATAAGAGTTTGACTCCATACTCACATCTGTATTGTGGCGTGCCTCGCCCGATGACAGTAAGCACCAATTTTAGGGCCCTGTTGTCTTATTATTATTCCTCTTCTTCTTCAAGACTTGGCCATTTTAGAGGTGATTCCCACAGGCAAAAACTCATGAAATTTGGTACACACATCAGTCCTGGCCACTGCTACTCAGGTATAGAGGTTTGGCTCCAGGTGTGTCCAGGGAACCCCATAGTGCTCCCACATGTCATTGAGACTTTTGCCTGGTACAGTATATAGTTTCACCTATCCATGTCAAATTTGGTAGGTGTGTGGGGTGTCCCAAGATGAACAAAATTTTAATATACATTCTATTAGCTATACTCAACAGGAAGTGAGTTATTTTTGGTTTTGTGCATTTTGACACATGTTACATTTTGATGTTCTCCTCCTAGGCAGTTTGTTGGATTCATGCCAGATTTGGTATACCAGAGGTGCTCGGCCCTTCATTGCCACTTGCAGCTATATTTATGATGGTTTTTGGTGTGACCTGTCAAGCGGCAGACACGCTAACCACTAGACCAACCCATGGTACTGGAGCAAACTGATGACCCATCAAGAGGTGGACACGCTAACCACTAAGCCAACTCATGGTACTGGAGTAAACCACTGATGAAAAAACCCATTGGCTTGTTTGCATACAACGTCATGTAATTGTCAGGAAGATATTTTCTGGGGCGGCACGGTGGTGTAGTGGTTAGCGCTGTCGCCTCACAGCAAGAAGGTCTGGGTTCGAGCCCCGTGGGCGGCGAGGGCCTTTCTGTGCGGAGTTTGCATGTTGTCTGTGTGGGTTTCCTCCGGGTGCTCCGGTTTCCCCCACAGTCCAAAGACATGCAGGTTAGGTTAACTGGTGACTCTAAATTGAGTGTGAATGGTTGTCTGTGTCTATGTGCCAGCCTTGTGATGACCTGGCGACTTGTCCAGGGTGTACCCCGCCTTTCGCCCG
Organism: Neoarius graeffei; assembly: GCF_027579695.1. NCBI lineage: Eukaryota > Metazoa > Chordata > Actinopteri > Siluriformes > Ariidae > Neoarius > Neoarius graeffei. Next base: position 17,211,319 of record NC_083584.1, on the reverse strand, counting down.
TAGTCAGCTGGGATAGGCTCCAGCTTGCCTGCGACCCTGTAGAACAGGATAAAGCGGCTAGAGATAATGAGATGAGATGAAGATATTTTCTACATAGGAAGCATTATCACAAGCTCTCAAAATTCTGTCGGTTTGCACTATTTCCGGTTGCTCAAATTGATCAAACTGAGAAACCACAAACTTATGTTGTGATTTTCTGTTTATACCTTTCTTTCATAATATTGTCTAAACCAGCACAGTATGGGTTTTCCTTCATCTTGTTCATTCTGATTTTCACTTCCTGGCCCCATTTGGATTTCACGCATCATCGGTATCACATGATGGCAAACAAACTACAGTGCTCCATCTTTGAGGATCATGTTAATGACCTTAATCAGGGTTGCCAGGTTGAGCACATAATTCAGATGTACAGTATACTGCAGATATATACTAGGAATCTGAAATGTGTACCAAGGTTAATTTGTTTCACATGAAAAGCCTGAGAAAAGCAGGAAAACATTTTTATTTCTGTCATAGTTGAGGTTGGGAATTTTGTGAAACTTGGCAATCCTCTCTATAAATGTACACAAGCTGTCATTTAATGCTCCATATAAAAGTAAAAACCTTATAAAAAGACTTTTTGGGACCATAGTCCTGATTCACACAGCTCGTCTAGAGCTTTTTGGCAAGCTTTCTAAAAATAAAACAACTGTGAGTTGTGATGCAGTGGCCAACTGTACTATTTACCTAAATTGGGGTGTCTTGAACTGTTTCTTTTTTTTTAGCGATGCCAACTGATCAAAATAATTTGGTCAAAAATCCATGTTTTAATATTCTCAAGATTTATATTTAATTTCATGCATAGTGAACATGAGTATCAAGACTAACATTTACTTATTTGCTATTTGCAAAACAATAACTTGTTTCCATCTTTGATGCTACTGTAAGAAGCCTATGATAGTAAAATTTTAGTAATGGAGTCTTTCGAAAACAATTTAACAACACACCTGAGGGGAAAAAAATGAAGTTTTTGACAATTAATCATTTCCAATTGTTAGCTGCAAAGCAATAGCTTTGTTTACATCTCTCATGCTAACATGCTAAGAATTATAGGCTTACTACAGTGACATTTTAGTCATATAATTAAAAAAAAAGTTATTTAACTACACAGCTCAGGAAAATGTTGATATTCTTCATGATTTTGTCTTGTTTCCACTTGTTATTTGCAAAACAATAACCAGTTTCCATCTTTGATGCGAAGATGCTAAGATGCTAAACGTCTACTACAGTGAAAATTTAGTCATAGAGGCTTGTTTTTAGTAATTTATCAACACATCTGAGTGAAATGTTGCTATTCTTACAACCCCGATTCCAAAAAAGTTGGAACAAAGTACAAATTGTAAATAAAAACAGGATGCAATAATTTACAAAACTAAAAAACTGATATTGTATTCACAATAGAACATAGACAACATATCAAATGTTGAAAATGAGACATTTTGAAATTTAATGCCAAATATTGGCTCATTTGAAAATTCATGACAGCAACACATCTCAAAAAAGTTGGGACAGGGGCAATAAGAGGCTGGAAAAGTTAAAGGTACAAAAAAAGGAACAGCTGGAGGACCAAATTGCAACTCATTAGGTCAATTGGCAATAGGTCATTAACATGACTGGGTATAAAAAGAGCATCTTGGAGTGGCAGCAGCTTTCAGAAGTAAAGATGGGAAGAGGATCACCAATCCCCCTAATTCTGTGCCGACACCATCAATGCTGAAAGGTATATTCAGGTTCTAGAGCAACATATGCTCTCATCCAGACGACGTCTCTTTCAGGGAAGTCCTTGCATTTTCCAACATGACAATGCCAAACCACATACTGCATCAATTACAGCATCATGGCTGCGTAGAAGAAGGGTCCGGGTACTGAACTGGCCAGCCTGCAGTCCAGATCTTTCACCCATAGAAAACATTTGGCGCATCATAAAATGGAAGATACGACAAAAAAGACCTAAGACAGTTGAGCAACTAGAATCCTACATTAGACAAGAATGGGTTAACATTCCTATCCCTAAACTTGAGCAACTTGTCTCCTCAGTCCCCAGACGTTTACAGACTGTTGTAAAGAGAAAAGGGGATGTCTCACAGTGGGAATCATGGCCTTGTCCCAACTTTTTTGAGATGTGTTGTTGTCATGAAATTTAAAATCACCTAATTTTTCTCTTTAAATGATGCATTTTCTCAGTTTAAACATTTGATATGTCATCTATGTTCTATTCTGAATAAAATATGGAATTTTGAAACTTCCACATCATTGCATTCCGTTTTTATTTACAATGTGTACTTTGTCCCAACTTTTTTGGAATCGGGGTTGTAGTAATTTTGTCTTGTTTCCATAGTCACTCTGCCTTTACATTCCCCCTCATAATGTAAGACTTCAGTTACGTGCTAGCTAAATCATACAGCTCTGTTGTTAGTTCTCTTTCCTGTGGAGAGTCTGTATTTTCTTGCTGCTTAGCAACAGTGATCTCAACAGTGACTTTAAAAACTTGAATGTTGAACTTGTGTGTTCAGAAACAAATAAGACATTTGTGGTGTGTTTCACAGCAGTAGAGAGACTGTGTGACATTGTGTGTGTGTGTGTGTGTGTGTGTGCACGCGCTCCATTTCCTGCTTTTTAGATTATTTTTAACTTTTTTATTATTTCTCTCTCTTACTCTTAGGCAGATGGGGACAATGGGAACAAAAATTCAAGGGGAAGACTAAATGAATCCAATTTCAAGGAGGTATTTAGGACATGCCCTCTTTTAGAAGCACGCCTACCTCATGTACTCTCTCAAACTTTCTCTAATGGAGAACACGAGAATTACTGGAGAACTAACGGTTTGGCCTGGTCGACTAGCGACTACAATATTAGTCGAGTGTGTGTGTGTAGGTGTATAACATTATCTTCATGTGTGTGTGTAAAAGTCTGTTTTACATAAGTTACAGGATGTAAGGTTTAAGGATTCGTCCTGTGACGCGATGACAAATGCAGATTTACACAATGTAGCTTTAATAAAGGAATAAAACATGAAAGAAATGTGATTCTAGGAAAGTAATCAATGTGGTTTCTGTGGCAGCTTTTCCTGTCCTGATTGCTATCTTGTATTCCACAGTAATTTGCCAGTGATTACTTTGTTTCCTGTAGTAAAAAAAAGGCATCTTTTTTTTATCTGTTTATAGTTTATCACATCCTGTCAAAGCACAGAGAGAGAGAGAGAGATAGTTTAAAGTAATGCTCGCTCTACCATTCAGTTACCAATTATCATGGTGCTGTGATGCTTTTGGGAAATACAACATGCTCCATAACATGTAACTCGAAACTAATAAAACATACATTGTGATCTTTTGCAATATATATATGGCAGCACGGTGGTGTAGTGGTTAGCACTGTTGCCTCACAGCAAGAAGGTCCGGGTTCGAGCCCCGTGGCTGGCGAGGGCCTTTCTGTGCGGAGTTTGCATGTTCTCCCCGTGTCTGCGTGGGTTTCCTCCGGGTGCTCCGGTTTCCCCCACAGTCCAAAGACATGCAGGTTAGGTTAACTGGTGACTCTAAATTGACCGTAGGTGTGAATGTGAGTGTGAATGGTTGTCTGTGTCTATGTGTCAGCCCTGTGATGACCTGGCGACTTGTCCAGGGTGTACCCCGCCTTTCGCCCGTAGTCAGCTGGGATAGGCTTCAGCTTGCCTGCGACCGTGTAGAACAGGATAAAGCGGCTAGAGATAATGAGATGAGATTATATATATATATATATATGACTTGGCAAATTGCTGTAGTATAAGTGGAATAAAATATAAGTATACTGTTATTGTCTCATCTGGTCTGAAGGCCGCTACTGAGCTGTTGCCATGGCGTGGCGTCTGTCGTCCGTCCGTTGTCCACAATTCAGTTAAATCGTATCTCCTCTGTCAATTCTCCACAGATTTCCGTTCCAGTTGTTTTGTTTGAAAGAACTCATCACTCCACACAAAACTTGGTTGTTGTTTTGTCAAATTTCTTGCTAACAAGTTACTAATTAGGGCAAATTAATGAATTTTCCAGGCCTTTCACTAGAATTATATCTCTTCTCTCATTTCTTATCCGATTCCAGTTCTGATCGATGTTTTGGGTAGAGCTTCCCTTAAGGAACAAAACTTGATCATTTGTTTGTTGATTTTCCTGTTGTAAACAATTTGTTTACAACCTTGTTTCTTTTCAGTTAAATCATGTCTCCTCCCTCCATCAGTTCTCAATGGATTTCAGTTCTGATTGTTTCATTTGGAAGAACTCGACCTTCTGCACAACACTTGGTCACTGTATTGTCAATCTTTTTTTTTGCTGACAAATTAGCAATTAGGTCAATTTAACAAGTTTTCTTCTGACTAGAATTTTATCTCCTCTCTCATTTATCATGTGAATTCAGTTCTGATCGATGTTTTGGGTAGATCTTCCCTTGGGGAATAAAATGTAATCCTTTGTTGATTTTCCTGTTGTAAACAGTTTGTCGTGGAGGTTGGTCCTCTCTCACATTGTCACATTTCAGTTCTGTTTGAGGTTTTGGTTGTCATGGTTGTTTACATGGCAGGCCAGATGAGCTACTATGTCCTTGACGTTCTGGTTGGAAAATAATCCACTCCATTATGGTAATAGTAATTTCATGTCAAGCTGCACCACAACACCTGTTGTGTCATTGATTATTTTCCTATAACAGCATGCCTCTAAGTGGTTTATTCCTTACAACATTGCTTCTAACTCTGGTATATTTGCAGTACCTATGTTTTCCCACAGATTTGGTAGATAGTATCAGATCAACACAGTCCATCTGTATGTGTATATGTGCAAGTCTGTTGATTCAGTGTGTCAGAGAGTGATGGCTGGTTGTGTAGCGTGTTAGACAACACACACCTTCTCCATGAGCTGGCGGAGTTGGCGGCTGCGTGGGTCTCGATTGCACATGTTCTGGGCCGGAGCCACTACCGTGCAGATACACTTCCCATCTGCATCCTGCGCTGAGCTGTAGATCTGCCAGCCTTCCTCTGGGCTCGGGTACAAGGCCTAGAGAGAGAGAGAGAGAGAGAGAGAGAATGTAATCAAAAGTGCAAAGGAAAGCAATGAGAGAAGGAAAGGGATGAAGTAAAGATGCATCTGTTTGTGAGCAGCATAGCTCCTAATCAGTTTGGACACTCTGTGGAAAGGGAGATGCTTGGAATCGATGGAGCTGCTCTCTGCATGGGGAATATGTGAAAATGGATGCATCTCTTTTAGCCCTATTAGGAATGCTCGCCAGCACACACACACACACACACACACACACACACGGTTATACATGACGAAGGAACACGATAGGAATAAAACAGATTGAAAGGAAGCATCCGATTCTTACTCTCTCTCTTTCCTCAGAAGGTCTACCTCGCTCACCTCCCACTCATTCTCCTCACACTGGATTCAAATGTCTCGGTGGACAGGATGCTATGTGATAAGGGTGTAAACTAGCTATCTCCCTGAGTGCTAGCAAAGCTTTGTGTCACATCGTATTACCATGACTGACCCCACAACCTTCTCTTGCTTCCCTCTCTCTCTCCCCATCGTTTTTTCTTTCTCTCACCTTCTTCCATTTTAACCTTCATCCAACAATTTCTGCTGCTGTTTATTATCTCGGTGTCCTTTTCTACACCTTGCTATCTTCATTCTGTCTCTATTTCTCTCCCTGGTGGCTTTACCCTACTCATTTATTCAACAGCATTTTGAGCGGCACACTCCAAGATCCCTATTTTCAGTACCAAGTTCTCCACCCTAAAAATAAACTTCACCTAAAATGACCAGAAATTTGAACAATCTAAAAATACAGTGCAAACTTGTGTAGTGTCCTACTCGATTGCCACACATACACACAAACACACGACTATATCTTTTCATCTTTAAGGTTCCTGCAGTACTTGAGGCGATGCTGAACACTTCTTTATTTCTAGACTCCTCTGGGTGTGGTTGTGTGTGGGGGAGGGGGCATAGGGTGGCAGCTGCCACCCTTGAAATAAGCCTTGCCACATCAACTGCCAGTCCATGCAGTCTTAATGAATCATACAGCACCCTTCACAATGATTAGCACCCATTGTAAAGATTAGTAAAAAGGGTTTTAATTAAAAAAATCCACCTTTTGGTGAAGTCGCTTCATGTCACCCTGAAAAAATTACAAAAATCCAACCTTTAATTGTAGTAAGTTTATTCTGAAACAAAACAAAAATCCCTCATCAAGAAATTATTATTTTCTTTGGTGCCTTTTGCATTCAGTGCTGTGGTCTTCATTTCCTGTGTGTGCACTTACGATTCAAACGAACAATTATACAATAATGGACTGGGGAATAGATATTATGCACTGGATGCGCTGCACCAGCCAAACATTTTGTCATTTAGTGCATGCTTTTGTCCAAAGCCCAGCTGTAAGCAGGGTCTCTGCTACAGCCATTTGGATGATGGCGTTGCTTGTTCAAGGTGGAGAAGAGGTAGTGGCATGCAGGAGCCAAGACCTTTTTAACCAATCTTCAACTTATTCCATTTATGTGAGTTGTTACCAATTCCCATGACAGTATCTCTATCGCTTCCTGTTACATGAGCGCTATCAACCAGGCAAGATTAGAGTTAACATGAGGAAGCCATGGCCTAATGGTTAGAGAAGCAGCTTCGGGAGCAAAAGGTTGCTAGTTTGATTCCTTGGACCAGCTGAAATGACTGTAAGCATAATCCCCAGGCTGCTCTGGGTCTGTTGTATATCATTCTGGATAAAAGTGTCTGCTAAATGTACAGCACCCTCCATAATTATTGGCACCCCTTGTTAAGATATGTTCTTAGGCTTCTAATAAATTAATTTTTTTAAATAATATAGGACAACAATGCAAAAAAGAGAAAGATCCAACCTTTAATTCAAGTGCATTTATTCAGTGGGAAAAAATCCCACATTAAGAAATAAGTCTTTTACATGAAATCATGTGTGCCACAATTATTGGCACCCCTGATGTTAATACTTTGTACAACTCCCTTTTGCCACCAAGACAGCACTTAATATTCTCCTATAACATTTCACAAGATGGGAGAATACAGAGAGAGGGATATTCAACCATTCCTCTTTGCACAATCTCTCTAAATCATCCAGAGTCCTGGGTCCTCTCATATGCACTCTCCTCTTAAGCTCACCCCACAGGTTTTCAATTGGGTTGAGGTCTGGGGACTGAGATGGCCATGGGAGGAACTTGATTTTGTGTCTGGTGAACCATTTTTGTGTAGATTTGGCCACATGTTTAGGGTCATTATCTTGCTGAAAGACCCAGTGACGACCCATCTTCAGCTTTCGGGCAGAGGCCACCAGATTTTGATTTAAAATGTACTGGTATTTCAAAGAGTTCATGATGTCATGCACCCTAACAAGGTTCCCGGGGCCTTTGGAAGAGAAAAAGGCCCACAGCATCACCGATCCTCCCCCATACTTCACAGTGGGCATGAGGTGCTTTTCCACATACTCATCTTTTGTGATGTATTAGTGTTTGTTGCCAAAAAGCTCTATCTTGGTCTCATCTGACCAAAGCACATGGTCCCAGTTGAAATCCCAGTACTGCTTAGTGAACTCCAGACATTTACGTTTATGCTTGTAAGTGAGAAAAGGCTTTTTCTGTGCATGCCTCCCAAACAGCTTATTGGCATGTAGATAGCGCCTGATGGTTGTTATGGAGACTTTGTGACCCCAAGATGCTACTCTTTGATGCAATTCTCTAACAGTGAGCCTTGGAGAACTTTTTACTTCTCTTACCATCCTCCTCACTGTGCATGGTGGCAAGATAAACTTGCATCCTTGTCCAGGCTTGTTTGCCACTGTTCCATTTGTTTTAAACTTCTTGATGATTCCTCTGACTGTAGATATGGGCAGGTGTAGGCGAGTGACTATTTTCTTGTAGCCATTGCCTGACTTATGAAGGTCGACACACATCTGCCTTACTTGAATGGTATGTTCTCTTGTCTTTCCCACATTGAAGAGTGGATAAGAGAAATAGGCCTCTGTGTCACATCATATTTATACCCCAGGGAAACAGGATGTGATGAATTACTAATTAAAAGTTCCTAGATACTCTGATCAACTTTATAAACTACAGTAGAAATGACAGAAATGCTTCAATTACATTTATTTTCTAGGAATTGTTATGGGTGCCAATAATTGTGGAACAGGTGATTTTCTCATCTCATCTCATCATCTCTAGCCGCTTTATCCTGTTCTACAGGGTCGCAGGCAAGCTGGAGCCTATCCCAGCTGACTACGGGCGAAAGGCGGGGTACACCCTGGACAAGTCGCCAGGTCATCACAGGGCTGACACATAGACACAGACAACCATTCACACTCACATTCACACCTATGGTCAATTTAGAGTCACCGGTTAACCTAACCTGCATGTCTTTGGACTGTGGGGGAAACCGGAGAACCCGGAGGAAACCCACGCGGACACGGGGAGAACATGCAAACTCCACACAGAAAGGCCCTCGCCGGCCACGGGGCTCGAACCCGGACCTTCTTGCTGTGAGGCGACAGCGCTAACCACTACACCACCGTGCCGCCCCTACAGGTGATTTTATGAAAAATAATTATTTCTTAGTCAGGGATTTTTTTTTTAATTCACTTGAGTTAAGGGTTACATTTTTCTACAATTTTCAGTATGAGATTATGCTTCTGCAGTAAAAATGTAATTTATTTTAAGGCTTTTAACACATCTTAACCAGGGGTGCCAATAATTGTGGAGGGCGCTGTATGCAATACTGCCATGACTCTTATCCCTCCACTATGACAAAGCAGCTTTACACACACACATGCTGTATACATGAGTGACACACATCCACAATTATTTAGTCATACTGATTGACAGAGGACAATAGATAGAATAGAATGCCTTTATTATCACTGCACAAATGTACAAAGACATTTTTTTTAGTTCATCATAGGAGAGCAAAGCCACTGCATACCACCACTCTTGGGTACTTCAGTCCAAAGACATCCCATGTTAACCTAACTGCATGTCTTTGGAGAAACTGGAACACCCAGAGGAAACCCACACAAACACAGGGAGAACATGCAAACTCCACACAGAAAGGTCCCCATCAGCCACTGGGCTTGAACCCAGAACCTTCTTGCTGTGAGGCGACAGCACTAACCACTTACACCACTACGCTGCCATCAGGTCATCCTTCCAACCCATAAATAGCAAACGAGTCCTTTGCTATGGACTTGTAGGTGAACTCATCCAGGTTTCTAACGAGACCAAAATATCAGCGTAATGACACCAGTCAAAATGGTCAGGTTTTCAGGGGCCGCCTTGGGCCCCTGAAAGCTCACAGGTTCTACATGCTCAGAGATGCATCCCTGAAAGTCACTCTTTTTTGGTAATATTAATAAGATTTTTTTTTTTGTCAAAAGTTGCTGTGAATGTTTTTGACTGAATACTTATTATAATTACTATTCAACTATATTGGTGACATATTTATGGACTAAAAATAAAACAACCAGTTGATTTTCACCAAGTGTGAGTTTTATTTTCAGCTTCAGCCATTCAGTTACAATACATGACTGTTCAGATCTACCTCATATCATACCTTCCCCTACTGACTGTTACTCCGACAGTTTCAGTGCACCGTGTTGCGTCATAAAAAACAATTGCTGGGGACCAGCACGTATTACATGTGTGGCATGTAAGTGCATCTTAACACAGGTGGCACTTTACCGTGAACACAGCATAAGGAAGGAGGTAAACCGGACTAACATGATCAGTGACAATCTCCACATGGAACTACTTGGGCAGCTATGCACTGGGCGCTTATGTGGACGGGGAGTGGAGTATGTCCAAATGTACGGTAGAACATTCACATGGCGGTGCGCTGTCACTGCTGTGTGGGGATAACAAGAGAAAATGAAACAAAAGTCCACATTTTTAATATTGACAAGTCTTTTTATTAGTGCATACATGTCAACCTTTGGTATAACCAACCTCCAAAATCCGTATTTCCCTTATAAAATCCGTATAAGATGCAAATTAAAATAATTTACCTAAAATTTGAATGATAATTAACAATGATATATCCAAGTTACTTTTTATTCAATATTAATAACAATAAACCTTCAGGATGAATACAAAGCTCCAATGTTTGACAAAAACACAAAGTGTCACTCTAATGTTCTGAATTGTACTCCATGACAGCTTTTTTAGCACTCTGCACCAATACCTCACTAGGCTGCATGTCACAGCAAGTGTCTGTGTTGATCTTGCCGGAGTGCCCATTCAGAATCTTTTCAGTCGCTAGTGAAAGTCGCTCAGGTGGAAATACGCGTTTCAAACAAAATGTTACTTCCCGGTTGGCGGGATTCTCGCAATGCGGTGTGCGCATGATCAAAAGTGGAACGAAGTCTCACTACCACAAGATAACGCGTGATTGCATAAGACTCTTTATTGGCTGTTTGTGCTTTCTGTGGTGTACAGTACATTTGTAAATGTTATGCGCTCTTTTATCATCGTGGGAATTGATTATAGCTCTAAATAAATATTGAAGTTTTTTAAAGAATCCGTATAACTTTATTTGTACGCCCGTATACTATGTTTATTGAATCAAATCCGTATAAAATACGGACATTCCGTATAGGTTGACATGTATGTTAGTGTAGCGGCAACTTTTACAGGCGTGTCAGCAATATTGTGGCCGTAACGGTAAGGAAACATTGTGTATCAGCCCGATACACTGAAAAGGCCTAGTTAGGACCCTGTCATCATCTTACAACAAGCCTATAGGACTAAGCCTTGGCTAGTTGTTGTGTCTGGATCTTATCATCTGAGATTTATAAACTCAAGCATAGCTATGTTTTTGAACATGGAGATGCCATCAGCCAAAGAGGAGAAGGAGGAGTGTCTCATACCAGTCTCTCAACCTGAAGGTACAAGTGGCCTCAGAACTGAAAAAGACAAAAAAAGCCTTCTCTCCGTCTCAATTGATTTACAGTATGTTTTTTTTTTTATGTTTTCTGTCCCCACCACTAGCTGTGCACATAAGACACTTCAAGACGAGAGAAACTTTGTCATAGTTCTTAGAACTGTTGGAGGAAGTTCTCCCTTTTTTTGTGGGTTCGCACTGCAGGAGCTGAGAACGACATTTTGAGGGACTTTTTAAACTCGTATTTCAGGGAAAGTATGAATAATATTCTGTACTGGAAATGATGAGATCCCCAAATTCTTTGCAATTTTGCAGTGAGGAACTTTATTCTTAAATTGTTGCACTGTTTGCCCATGCAGTCTTTCACGGAACGGTGAACCCATCTTTACTTCTAAGAGACTCAGCCTCTCCGGGATGCTATTTTTATACCCAGTGATGTTACTGACCTGTTGCCAATTAACCACATTTTTTTAAACATTACACAACTTTTCCTGTCTCAAGTTTTTTGAAACATGTTTCTGGCATTAAATTCAAAATGAGCATAATGTTTCAAAAACAATAAAATTTCTCAATTTCAATATTTGATATGTTGTCTTTGTACTATTTTTAATGAAATATAGGAGTTCCATGATTTACAAATCATCACGTTCTGCTTTTATTTACATTTTCATGAGCATCCCAACTTTTTTGGAATTGGGCTAGGAAATATCAGATATAATAAAAGGTGTATATTCAAAAGGACAAAGTGGACTTATGTGTAGGGCAAAAAATGAAACTGACCTTTTGATTAAGGAGAGAAAAAGTCTTAAGAAGACTTTCAAAGTCCCTCCCAAACCAGGATCTGGTCTTCCCAGGCAGTCTCCTGTCCCAGTACTACCCAATTCTTTGAGACACATGGGTCTCTCTTTCTATAGTCCTCAGCCATTATATAGCTAGGGTTAGACTGGGGGGGGTCCTCTGGTAACCATGAGAGTTCAACTCCCTACTCATATCTGTATTGCAGTATGCCTTGCCAGATGACACCATTTTTATGATGGTCTTTGGTATGACCTGACCGCAAGTAGAACTCACAATGTCCTAGTCTAGAGGCAGACATGCTATGCATTAGGCCAACTCGTGGTTAAAAATACTTTAGTGAAGATCAAATTGTTCATGAAGAAAGCTGCTGCTGCAATGAACTAGTGAACATTTAAAAGTATGATGTGATTTAATACCACTTCACTCTGGCTTCATCTCAGTCTGTTCAGAAAGAAAAAAAAAATATGGCTTAAATTGGCATGAACCCAGCGCAGCCAGATAATTCTCATGAGAGGACAACAAAAAACACTGTGCTTTAAACACAGTAAAATCAGTATAAATATTGGCAGCGCTTTCCCGTAATGGAGTAATTTTTACTAGTGAATGGGATTGAGGTTGGGATGGCGTGGTCGTGTAGTGGATAGCACTGTCGCCTCACAGCAAGAAGGTTCTGGGTTTGAGCCCAGCAGCGAACGGGGGCCTTTCTGTGTGGAATTTGCATGTTCTCCCCGTGTCCGCGTGGATTTCCTCTGGGTGCTCTGACTTCCCCCACAGTCCAAAGACATGCACGTTAGGCTAATTGGTGGCTCTAAATTGACCATAGGTGTGAATGTGAGTGTGAATGGTTGTTTGTCTCTATGTATCAGACCTGCGATGACCTGGTGACTTGTCCAGGGTGTACCCCGCCTCTCGCCCATAGTCAGCTGGGATAGGCTCCAGCTTGCCTGCGACCCTGCACAGGATAAGTGGTTACGGATGATGGATGGATGGATGGGATTGAGGTTGGATGCAGAATTAGCAATAACACTTCTCGCAAGATACATAAATGCAATTTCAGTGAAGCATTGAATTTTGAACTTGCTGTAGTAAAAGATGAATAAAACACTTCAGGATAATCAACTTCAGCTATCATGCTGCCCTGTCATTGATTAGTTTCCTATTACAGCATGCCAGGTTGTGTTTTACTGCTTACCTATGTGCTGTATGTACTGTACGTACCATTGTTTTTCATTCATCATGAAACAATTCAAGAAAATTCCAATTCCAAACGTAATATTTAAAAGTCTTTTTCAGAGTTATAAAAGTTTTCCTACTATTTTTCATCACTAAAAGGGAAAACATACAAAAATGTGATATCTATTAGATAGAAAAGCTGCAGAAAGCCAGACTGGATTGAAAGTCATAGGCAGTTTGTACATCAGTGTCTGACAATACCATCCACAAGCCAGAAAATCCAGACATCTGATCTTAACTGCAGCTGCTTCTTTATTACTGGGGTATTTGTGGACTATCTCCAGATGAGCCAAAACACATCTCTCTTCAGCTCATGACCACATCTAATCTTATCTTCTCCGATTCTTGTAGCACTGCAGCCTTTCTCTGTTTTTCTTAACCCACCAGTCCTTCAGCTTCCTGTCAGATGCATTTTAGCTCTAGATTTGGGTTTTCTTCTATAGCCCAGAGCAGCCTGAAACTCTCAGTGCAATATCGTGTCCCATCAGTCACCTGTGCAGCATGCTTTCATCACACGTGGCGTGAAGCAGCACGGCATGTGACAGGCATAGGAGAGCCCAAGATAGGAGCCGCAACCAGGAGGGAGTCCCTTGGAATCCTTTCTGCCTATTTGAGGTATTACTTTTGCTGAAAACACTCCACTACTGCTGCGAATGAGGGAGAAGAGACCAAGGCCCATGGGTGTAATACAGTGGTACTATATATTATTCTACCCACATTCACTGGATATGAGCAATTGCGCGCTCTGATTGGCTACTCTACTACTAGGCTATCAGCTCATATACCATGAGTAGAGAAAAACAAAATGATGGAGCATGTTGCTGAACCAACTGAGGTCAAAATAAAAAATCTACTCGAAAACAAAACCCCAAAAAATACAAAAAAAGCAACAAAATATGGAATAAAAGTATTTGATGATCAGAACATCTCATCTCATTATCTCTAGCCACTTTATCCTTCTACAGGGTCACAGGCAAGCTGGAGCCTATCCCAGCTGCCTACTGGCGAAAGGCGGGGTACACCCTGGACAAGTCACCAGGTCATCACACATAGACACAGACAACCATTCACACCTACGGTCAATTTAGAGTCACCTGCATGTCTTTGGACTGTGGGGGAAACCGGAGCACCCGGAGGAAACCCACACGGACACAGGGAGAACATGCAAACTCCACGCAGAAAGGCCCTCGCCGGCCCCGGGGCTAGAACCCAGGACCTTCTTGCTGTGAGGCGACAGCGCTAACCACTACACCACCGGGCCACCCTTGAGCAGAACATCTCATCTCATCTCATTATCTCTAGCCGCTTTATCCTTCTACAGGGTCGCAGGCAAGCTGGAGCCTATCCCAGCTGACTACGGGCGAAAGGCGGGGTACACCCTGGACAAGTCGCCAGGTCATCACAGGGCTGACACATAGACACAGACAACCATTCACACCTACGGTCAATTTAGAGTCACCAGTCAACCTAACCTGCATGTCTTTGGACTGTGGGGGAAACCGGAGCACCCGGAGGAAACCCACGCGGACACGGGGAGAACATGCAAACTCCACACAGAAAGGCCCTCGCCGGCCCCGGGGCTCGAACCCAGGACCTTCTTGCTGTGAGGCGACAGCGCTAACCACTACACCACCGTGCCGCCCTGAGCAGAACATATCTTTTTTTTATTTTTCAAGAATTATTATTATAGCATTTTTCACAAATTGCTACTGTCATTTCACCAGATTGTTTACATTCTAAGTGGAAATGGTTTTGTCAGACGCTTTGTATAAAATGTTTTATTTATCGAATTTTCAAAAAATAAAAATACTCTGTTTATAAATAAAATGGTTATTCCATTCAATCTCGTCGTACATGGCTTATAGCTATCTTGGTGCTATGCACCTCGTCGGCTATCAACTGATGTACGACTTGATTTCATGGAATAACTGTTAAATATTCAGTGCTTCAAATATCCGTATCTGTATCCGGATTTATATCTGAAGTGGGTGTGGCCTAACCCTGGCTTTGCTTTATATCTCTCTACATCACTCGAGTTTATAATTGATGTGTGTGGAATTTTTTTTATCATTTGTTCGTACATGCCTATGATGGCTTCTCACAAATTTAATTGGCTCTATTTCCCAATATATAAACAAACTAGTTGCCTAATTTGAACCACTGATCCAGACAAAGCAGTTAATAAGGATTACCACAGTATTCAAATTAATGAATGTGGTCTTTGTCCATGTACAGTGGTGATTGAAAGTTTGTGAACACTTTAGAATTTTCTATATTTCTGCATACATATGACCTAAAACATCATCAGATTTTCACACAAGTCCTAAAAGTAGATAAAGAGAACCCAGTTAAACAAATGAGACAAAAATATTATACTTGGTCATTTATTTGTTGAGGAAAATGATCCAATATTACATATCTGTGAGTGGCAAAAGTTTGTGAACCTCTAGGATTAGCAGTTAATTTGAAGGTGAAATTAGAGTCAGGTGTTTTCAATCAATGGGATGACAATCAGGTGTGAGTGGGCACCCTGTTTTATTTAAAGAACAGGGATCTATCAAAGTCTGATCTTCACAACATGTTTGTGGAAGTGTATCATGGCATGAACAAAGGAGATTTCTGAGGACCTCAGAAAAAGCGTTGTTGATGCTCATCAGGCTGGAAAAGGTTACAAAACCGTCTCTAAAACGTTTGGACTCCACCAATCCACAGTCAGACAGATTGTGTACAAATGGAGGAAATTCAAGACCATTGTTACCCTCCCCAGGAGTGGTCGACCAACAAAGATCACTCCAAGAGCAAGGCGTGTAATAGTCGGCAAGGTCACAAAGGACCCCAGGGTAACTTCTAAGCAACTGAAGGCCTCTCTCACATTGGCGAATGTTCATGTTCATGAGTCCACCATCAGGAGAACACTGAACAACAATGGTGTGCATGGCATGGATGCAAGGAGAAAGCCACTGCTCTCCAAAAAGAACATTGCTGCTCATCTGCAGTTTGCTAAAGATCACGGGGACAAGCCAGAAGGCTATTGGAAAAATGTTTTATGGATGGATGAGTCTGAAATATAATTTTTTGGTTTAAATGAGAAGCGTTATGTTTGGAGAAAGGAAAACACTGCATTCCAGCATAAGAACTTTATCCCATCTGTGAAACATGGTGGTGGTAGTATAATGGATTGGGCCTGTTTTGCTGCATCTGGGCCAGGACAGCTTGCCATCATTGATGGAACAATGAATTCTGAATTATACCAGCGAATTCTAAAGGAAAATGTCAGGACATCTGTCCATGACCTGAAACTCAGGAGAAGGTGAGTCATGCAGCAAGACAACGACCCTAAGCACACGAGTCGTTCTATCAAAGAATGGTTAAAGAAGAATAAAGTTAATGTTTTGGAATGGCCAAGTCAAAGTCCTGACCTTAATCCAATCGAAATGTTTTGGAAGGACCTGAAGCGAGCAGTTCATGTGAGGAAACCCACCAACATCCCAGAGTTGAAGCTGTGAATGGGCTAAAATTCCTCCAAGCCGGTGTGCAGGACTGATCAACAGTTATCAGAAACGTTCAGTTGCAGTTATTGCTGCACAAGGGGGTCACACCAGATACTTAACACAAAGGTTCACATACTTTTGCCACTCACAGATATGTAATATTGGATCATTTTCCTCAATAAATAAATGACCAAGTATAATATTTTGTCTCATTTGTTTAACTGGGTTCTCTTTATCTACTTTGATGACTTGTGTGAAAATCTGATGTTTTAGGTCATATTTATGCAGAAATATAGAAAATTCTAAAGGGTTCACAAACTTTCAAGCACCACAGTATGTTGTATGACTTTGTGTGTGTGTGTGTGTGTGTGTCCCCTGCTGGATCTCAGTCCAGATACACACCTCTAGTCTCAACCAGCTGCCTTGTCAACCTCTCTGGGAAGTTAATAAATAAATTACATTACATTACATTAATGGCATTTAGCAGACGCTCTTATCCAGAACGACGTGCAACATACCCAGAGCAGCCTGGGAAGGGGCTAGGTGCCTTGCTCAAGGGCACTTCAGCCATTCCTGCTGGTCTTGGGAACTGAACCAGTGACCAAAGCTGCTTCTCTAACCATCTAACCATGGCTTGCTTAAATAAATAAATACATAAATACCAAAAAAAAGGTGTGCCTCCTGTTCATATCTGCATTTGTATTAGTGTAGAGCATATTGTGTTCAATCCCAATAATGTATTCATATTCAGTTTCATCCCTAATTGGCAGCATATGCAAGTTTAAGCACTTGCATGCACAGGAATTACTCATATTTTAATTCAGGAGATGCTTCTCTGGGTCACTGTGCGTAGGTTTCTGATCAGTGTGTGCGTGTGTGTGTGTTGAAGAACATCGCAGTTATTTATGCACATATAAGTCAGTGGGGTAAAGAAGTGTGTTTAATAAGTCCTGTCTCAGGTCCAAATCTCATGAGGTTTCATTGTGTGTGTATTTGCGTCTCCACATCCACAGACTGATTCAGGTCTTCCAGGGCACCAGACATATCCTTCTCCAAGCTCTAACCATGTGAGATCTCAAGAACTTGCAATGGTGGAAGGTTCCTTGTTCTGTCAGAATGCTTAAGTGCTTAAAGGAACAGTCCACCGTACTTCCATAATGAAATATGCTCTTATCTGAATTGAGACGAGCTGCTCCGTACCTCTCCGAGCTTTGCGCGACCTCCCAGTCAGTCAGACGCGCTGTCACTCCTGTTAGCAATGTAGCTAGGCTCAGTATGGCCAATAGTATTTTTTGGGGCTGTAGTTAGATGTGACCAAAATCTTCCACGTTTTTCCTGTTTACATAGGTTTATATGACCAGTGATATGAAACAAGTTCAGTTACACAAATTGAAACGTAGCGATTTTCTATGCTATGGAAAGTCCGCACTATAATGACAGGCATACTAACACCTACTGCGCACTTCGACAGCGCATTGATATCTGAGCGCCGTATCAATGCGCTGCCGAAGTGCGCAGAAGGTGTTAGTACGCCTGTCATTATAGTGCGGACTTTCCATAGCATAGAAAATCGCTATGTTTCAATTTGTGTAACTGAACTTGTTTCATATCACTGGTCATATAAACCTATGTAAACAGGAAAAACGTGGAAGATTTTGGTCGCATCTAACTACAGCCCCAAAAAATACCATTGGCCATACTGAGCCTAGCTACATTGCTAACAGGAGTGACAGCGCGTCTGACTGGGAGGTCGCGCAAAGCTCGGAGAGGTATGGAGCAGCTCGTCTCAATTCAGATAAGAGCATATTTCATTATGGAAGTACGGTGGACTGTTCCTTTAAAGACCTCTCTCTTCTTTATTAAAGACGATTTCTCGCTCTGAACAAGTGTGAAGTTCATGCTTTTGGTTTGGTTCCTTATTTAGATTGGTTTAGTTTCACACATGGATAGGAACCACTTATCTCATGCCATTTCAGACCATTATTTTATTTTATTTTTTTTTGTCTGACCCGAGCCGACTGTAAGTGCTGTTTTCTCACTTGCCCAAAAGAATTGCATAGAGTGGATAAACTTAGCAGGGTTTGAGTCAAACTTTCTAAATGCTGTATATGTGAATCATTCCTGTTTTAGTTACTCACTTGAACCCACTCTCTTATACAAGCCACCATTAGTCTCCATCTCCAGTTGTCTGGATTATGATGGAGGGGACTGGGAGACCACAGGACTTAAAAAAAGGTCACAGGCAGTTTCCACTTTCATGTACTATACGTAGGAGTCTGCAATGACCTGGCGACTTGTCCAGGGTGTACGCTGCCTCTCGCCCATAGTCAGCTGGGATAGGCTCCAGCTAGCCCACGACCCTGCACAGGATAAGCGGTTATGGATAATGGATGGATGGATGTAGGAGTGGGCAGTTTGATATGATGCATATAGGACAACAAAGGACACCGAAACTAACATGGTTTATGGATCGTTCACAATATTAGTGCCTCCTGCCGGATATGGAATAGGTGGGAGGAGGAAAGCTGGAAGCCAGGAGCAGATGGGCAGTGACCTGGCCACCACTTCTGGCCCACCAACTGGAGAGTGTTGTGGTTGAGGGCCGAAACACTCAGTGAAGGTTGTGTACCACCTGATGACATTTGCTCCTGGCTGAAGGCTACAGTTACCTTATAAGGTAACCGGAGAATGCACCTCACCAGGTGTAACTATAAACAGATAAAAAGTAAGATGTGCCATTCTATAATTATGAAGAAATTGTTAGTGTTGGGATGGGACAGTGGTGCAGTGGTTAGCACTGTCGCCTCACAGCACAAAGGTTCTGGGTTCAAACCTCATGGCTGACTGTCTGGAGTTTGCATGTTCTAGTTGCCCTGGTGTGGGTTCTCTGGTTTCCTCCCACAGTCCAAAGACATGCAGATTAGGTTAACTGGCTGGTCTAACCTGTCCATAGGTGTGAATGGTTGGTTGCTTCTGTGTTAACCCTGCAATTGATTAACGACCCCCCCAGGGTTTACCCTGCGTCTCACCTGATGTCAGCTGGGATTGGTTCAGTGTCAATAATGGCTGTATTTTAGTGTTGACAAATTACCGTGGCATAAGTGAAATGTGCCGTTATAGAAAATGTGAGGCATCATGCCACAATGTTGTCAATTCTCTTTCTATAACATCAAGTCTTATTGTATTTTCTCCCATACTTCATTTTTGTCCTGATCACCAGGTTTGGTCTAGAGAACCCTCTGAAAGACCAAGAAAGGAAAAACTGTAGGGAAATCCCAATTGCCCTCTTAAGGTGATGATACACAAGGTAAATTTTTGGGTAATGTTACCAGGCGATTGTCCTTTGACGCTTTCCCATTGCAGTTGGGCAATATAATTTCGATCTGAATTATTTTGATTGTTTTGGGCAACTTTTTAATATCCTCAAATCAGAATGCTCACAGCGAATCACATGACCACCTGAGAGCTTCTGAAATTTTCAGCAAAGATGGAGGCATCTCCAGCAGTGGAGGGAAGAAAAAAAGAGACAACTTATATCTTTTTATGCTGGGAAGTTGTTCTGTGTAAACCCAAAGTGGGAAATTACCTCATCTTAGGTAAATTAGAAAATTAGCTTAGAAAACCAACAGGCATCTATTTTTATGTGCTCAGGTTGGAATTAAGACATCAATGTTTGTTTTTTCAGCTAAGTGTAAACTGCCATTAGCTAACCAGCGATCCATAGAGATTGAATGGGATTTCACTAACTACAGGTGGTTTTTGCTAATATAGTTAGCTGAAAGTTATCGCTAGCTATAACTTTAGGATAATGTTAGCTCTCTTGTGTCAAGTTAAAAGTGATAGGCAGCTCATGATTTTTTTGTGAGTTGTAATAGAGATATGTAACTTATTGTCTGATCTAATTCACATACAGAGCATGACTACGTGTGGAACCTGAGGGCGAAACAGTACAAACTTTAAGATCTTAAAAAGAAAGAAAGGCTTTCAGGAGCTCTATCACTCGCTTTTCCTCCTCAGCAGCATCTCCTGGTCCATGTCCTTTTTCTTTTTTGCTGAGATGAGAATTAAACAATTATGTTTTTGTGATGTATGTGTCAGTTATTAGTTATAGCATATGTGATTGGGGCTTGTAGCATTTTTAAAGAGATTTAAAAAGTATTTATTATTAACAGAATAATGTGGGCGGCATGGTGGTGTAGTGGTTAGCGCTGTCGCCTCACAGGAAGAAGGTCCTGGGTTCGAGCCCCGGGGCCGGCGAGGGCCTTTCTGTGCGGAGTTTGCATGGTGTCCGCGTGGGTTTCCTCCAGGTGCTCCAGTTTCCCCCACAGTCCAAAGACATGCAGGTTAGGTTAACTGGTGACTCTAAATTGACCGTAGGTGTGAATGGTTGTCTATGTGTCAGCCCTGTGATGACCTGGCGACTTGTCCAGGGTGTACCCCGCCTTTCGCCCGTAGTCAGCTGGGATAGGCTCCAGCTTGCCTGCGACCCTGTAGAAGGATAAAGTGGCTAGAGATAATGAGATGAGATGAGAATAATGTGGTTATTTTGATGTATAAATGTTAAAATAATGGCAAATTATTCAGGGTTGTTCCAGAAGTGATACTTACTTGAGGGTTGTTTTACAATCAGGGTACAAAGTTTGTGTCACAGGGGTCCAAAATTCAAAATGATTCAAACTGGTTTAAAAAAACAAAACAAAACTATAAAATCTGCACTTTTGGAAATTAATACACATATGAACATAGGCATGTGTAATAGTTTGTATTATAACAAGATTAAGTGTAGCTTTAAACAGGGTTGGGAGAAACAAATGAAGTGATTCTCGGAGAGGACTTTTTTGACAATTCAGAATCCACTACTTCCATAGTGCTTTTAAATATAAGGCTGTAAGCTTTGTGTTAGTTGTCTCTATGTATGGCCCAATATCTTGACCATATTTTAGGATGAAAATAATCATATTAGATATGTTATTTTATATTGAAAAATTAGCTGTCTTGGAGAGGACATTTTTTGACACAATTACATACTAATTTGATCAAAGTAGTCTGAAAACTTACTGGCATTCAACATTAAAACTTAACTATGTTTCCAATGATATGGAACCAAATATTTGTTCTATGGTATAAAGAATGATTTAAGTGCATCCCTTTT
Source organism: Neoarius graeffei (assembly GCF_027579695.1). Classification (NCBI taxonomy): domain Eukaryota; kingdom Metazoa; phylum Chordata; class Actinopteri; order Siluriformes; family Ariidae; genus Neoarius; species Neoarius graeffei. The sequence goes on along the minus strand of NC_083584.1, from coordinate 17,189,696 downwards.
GGAGCTACCTGTGGTCAAAAAAGCACTTTTTCTAAATGACACGAGTAATTTTGCTAAATATGACATATATTGCCATACATTCACCAAAAATAACGTTATCACCAATTTTTTTTTTTTTTTTGCATGGTAAATAGAGCTATCACAGGGCTACAATAAACAACCAAGTTTATTTAGTCAAGCCTTTTGATATTGAAGATAATAAGTGTTAAATGTGATTTTTAGCTTGCGTACCCTGATTGTAAAACAACCCTTGAGTGAAATAAAGGCTGAAGCCAAGGCAAAAGTGACAGCTATGAATGCTTCATTGTCCATCTTTGTGGTGTCTGTCTCCCTGGCAATAGATCTGCTCTTATCTGATTGGTTGCTGCCAATTATAAGTTGCCCTAATTAGTTGCATTGTGTCTCACTTGGTTGCCCGTTGCCAGCAACATTGCCAAAAAAGTTGCCCCATGTATCATCACCTTCAGAGTTCTTGCTCTTTCACCAAGAAACAATTCCAAACCTGTGCAACACTTTTCCAAACATATACCGTAGGTTGTCATTAAATGTAGAACAAAAAAATTCAAACCATATTGTAGAATATGATGTGTAGTGGAGGGGCTCCTGAGTTGCGAATCCCATTAATGCCACAGTCATCCGTTGCTGGGAGCCCAAGAAAACAAAACTGGGCTGTGGCATACTCTCTCACCTCAATTACAGACTCTGTGAGCGTAATGCATATGGAGGTGGGTGGATAGCGCTTTCCTCAGTGTGTTACGCCACCCCCTAACTTTGCATGGGTGGCAGTTCGAAAACATGCAGTCAGCTTCGCCCTCACTGACTGGTAGGTGTCATGTGCTAAGGGTGACCTGTATGGTGGGTGGGAATTGGCCATATCTAAATCAGGGAGAAAATTGAAGGGAAAAAAAGTATAGTAGAGAATCTGCACTAGAACAGAAAATAAAAGCCTGCTCAAGACAATGCTAAGGCTAAAAGAGTCTATGCTTTCCTAAAAATGTGTTCTGAACTTCCATAATTTTCCAAAAATGAAAGTCTTTAAATGCCACGCACTAGAAATCCTGCATCAGGTTATAAACTGAAGTGACGAGAAAAAAAATGGTCAAGCTGCAGAAAGTGGGCTAAATGAGGCATAATACAGACTCAATGATACATAGACTTTTCAAAATAAGAAGCTGATAAATAAGCAGAGTTTTCCATCAGTGTCTAAATTTTGCCCTCGTTTGCCGAGTGGGCGGGTGTTAATTTCAATCCCTGTGTGTGTGTGTAAACCCAGTGATAGTGAAGCACAAAGCTGACAGGTGGGTGTATGAAAAAAGCCAATGGTATTAGGAACACATTATGGACATTATTGAGTACCAGAGTTAGATAAAGACCCACAATCCTGGACTCTCACTCCTGTCAATAAAAGCATTACAACAGATTCACCACAGACTCCGTGCCTACAGGTTGTGTGCAAATACGCTATTTAGAAGATGAACAGATTTCACATGCATAATAGCAGAACGTAGAGCTGAGCCCTGAAAGAAAATATCTCGCAAATAAACAAATTGAGCTGAAAGTTGGTCTTTATGTCTGTCCTTTATTAAAAAGCTGCATTCTGAATTTGTTCTTAACGATATAACCACTAAAGTGATGAAAATAGACGGGACTATTTTTTGTCAGGGAGGCCGCCATAACTCCATCGTGTGTGATGTCATTTTCTGCGAGCACAGCGGAGGTGTACAAGCGCATGCTAGAATAGCGGGGCAAAGTATCCTGTCAAGGATGGTTGGAGACGGATGTAAGTGCAGAAGATCTTTATTACAAAGAAAAGTGCAAACAGGCAAACAGTCCAAATCGGCAGGCGTATATCATGAATGGTAAAATAGGCAAAAGGTTGAGCGAGGTACAAAGAGAATATCGTAGACAGAAGCAGGGTCAAAAACAAGGAACAGGAAACAGAAACCAGGAAATCAGTCAGGAAACAAGGCTCGGTAATGTGTCACAACAATGCAATACTTTGCAAAGTAAGTCTGCATTCTGAGTCCTTATTCAGGCGCGCTGATTGCGCCTTAATCCCATGCAGGTGTGTCATTTGTGGTGCGTGTGTGAGTCAGGTCGGAGTGTGTGCTGTCCAGAGAGCGCCTGAGAGTCCTTCTGTTGTATAATATTATGGTTTAGTGTGACTTATCGGTCAATTTGTTTGCATTTCTCCACAAAAATTATGGTAATAAAGTATTAATAAAGGAATCTAAATAAAGTAGTGGCTAGCTTATTGCCTGTTTATTTAAAAAAAAAAAACTATCTTCCATCCGTTTGATACATAACACAGTATGTTATCGTGCGGAATCCTACGTCACGCAGCGCCACTCTCATTTTCGTCTCCTAATACATCCATGTATCTGGCTAATCCAGTATGGCCACACTCAGAGAAATGGCCCAACGGACTGATATTACAACTTTAACATGCTTTTTAAGGTAAAGTCCGCTTAATTTTTTTCATCTAGAACATCTTGTATTAATGTATAATGATGACATTTCATAACCCTGTAATTTCAGAATTTCCTGGTTAATTGCTTTAAAGAAACAATGAACAAGAAGGAAAATTCCGGGGGTGACAATATAATGTCACCTACATTAAACAGAGAGAAAGTGGATTTGCGTATTATGCTTTAGGAGCAGCATGTTTTATCCCACACACCTGGTTAACATGGTGCCTAACATGCCAGAACACTTTCTTCCGACACACAGAAACGTCAGGCTGAAGGTAGAAAAAAGAACACACTAATGGCTTTATCAAGCAACACAAAGAAGACAAAAAGAGGACTGGAGCTGACAGGTGGGGAGGGGGGAAGGAAGATAAAGAAATCGAGAGGTAGAATAAGGCAGGGTTAGCATAGCAGGCTGAGAGAATGAGAACATGACTGAGAAGAGAGACTGACAGGAGGCAGAATGAAAGTGGAGAGCTGCAGAGGGGTGATGGCAAGGCTCTGATTTCAAGGGGCATTTGGCATTTTCTTTCACACTCAGCCCATTCTTTGCCAAACTGTGACACCAGCTCTATTACAGCCATTAGCCATAAGGACCTGCTGCTGCACTCTGTCTTTTCCTCTCTCTTTCACTCCAGCTTTCATCGCAAGTTCAACAAGCATCGCTTCCATCAGCGCACAACTGCCAAACCAGAATGCATCAACATTACAATAACATATTTGGCACTCCATATAAAACAAATATCCATTCCCTCACTCATGTACTCGCATCCTTTCAATCTCTCTCGCCAAATGACCTTTACAAGTCCTCCTTCTGCAATCACTGCTCTTCATTCTACGCAGCCAGCAAACTCCACATATGCCCTCTCCACCGCCCATTCCACCACCATCCTCCCACACACACTCTCTCTCTCTCCTGACTCAATCAGCATATCGGCATTCAATTGAGCAATCAATGTGCAGCTCAATAGTACCGAGAGCTACAATTCAGGGTGACCTGGCACTCATGCCAGCTCTCGGTTTCCAGCGAAGCGAGGGCAAGATTAACCAATTAGAGGCATGTGCGAGCTGGAGGCAGGATTGAGTCACAAGCTCATTTCATTAGGCTGACCCTAAGGGATTGTGACTGTAAAGTCAGGAGGATAAAATGAGGTCGTAAATCGGCTGTGCCCAAGTTTATGAGCATGACAGGAAGTCTATTAGAACTTTCAGAATGCTGGGGCAGTCGTGAGATGGAAAAAAAAATAGGGAGATATATAATCCCCTCTAAAAATATTCCAACAGCCACGCCAATTTTATTGTTTATGCTATACAACTGGAGACAATTGGGGTTGAGATTAAAAGATAAATATGAGACAATAAATCAGAATTTCAGCATTCATTTTTGGATATTTACATCTAGGTGTGTTAAACAACTTAGAACATGGCACCTTTTGTTTGAACCCATGCATTTTTTGAATGATCAAAAATATTGGAACACGTGCCTGACAGGTGTTTCGTTTCCAAGGTGTGCCGTTAGACCAGGGGTCGGCAACCTTTTTGCCATGTAGTGCTAATTAGAAATTTTCTTGTTAGTTAGTGTGCCATTCCAATAGGTGTTGGTAACTATGTGTAATTAGATACCACACATTTTAGATGGATATGGATATTTAATGCATTGAGCAAATGTAAAACACCATTGCACTTGTTTTATGCCATTAACCTCACACACTTTAACCCACTTTATGCCAGTTGTTTGCTGCACGCTTACGTTTTCTGCCATTTCACCAATTCGTCGCTCAACAGTTCTGGCTGATATGGGCATGTCTTTTATTCTTGATTTTATTGTCTCTTTATTTGGCAGCCCCTCAAAAAGACTATCTGAGCTGGAGAGAAAGGCCTCCTTAAAGGTCTCATTGCATCGTTTTTTCATTAATTGTGCGGTGGTCTCCAGTATGAATGAATGCCCTGTGAGCCGGTTTTGGTGAAAAAAATGCTGTGGTTCTCCTGTTTCAGGCTGTTCTAGTTTGGTGGAGGAGTGGATGGCGGGAGAACGGCAGGATTTCAGCTCTTACTCATTAATATTCATGGTATGTAAACATGTTACCTCTGATTGGCTAACAGCAATCAGTAAACGTGTTACCTCTGATTGGCTAACAGCACTGTGACGCTACCTCCAGTGGGTCAGAACAAGCGGATGTGGGTGTCTTTGTAAAAACTGTTTTGACTGGCTATTATGGTCTCGACATTGATGTTTTGACCAATAACAATGTAGATAACACGAATTTTACATCACATTCAACGAGATTTAAACGAGACTAAAGATGGCGACTTACAAATAATGTGTAAACATCATTGGAGTTAATAGAGTTTGAACAGCATGAAGAAACATACCCCAACCCCCCGAAATTAATAAAAAAAAAACATTCTCAACAGATTTGGCATAATATAAAAAGGTCGTTTTTTACTCAGAGAAAGCAGAAATCCGCCGAAAAGCGGAAAACTCGCATCCCTGCCTAGCTTGTGACCATGTCATGCATGCTAACGTGGAGAATATGAACATGCTATTTTGTAACAAAAACCTTCGAACAAAAAGTTCATGTTTTACTTACAGCTTGTGAGCTGGTGGTCGATTGTCTTGACTACAGATCCAGGGATTGAATACAACCTCGAAGCAAAACCACTACTGAAGGCACCGAAGTTTGAAAAGTCACTGTGGTTGAAATGATCAGAACACCGTACTAACGTTGCATTATACTTCGCTGGTGGTGTTACAAAGATAAATTCCAACCATTTCTTCTTCAGCTCTTCTATCTTGCAACATTGCTCCACTTAGGTTTTGTTTCTGTCGGTGGCTCCAGCCCGACTTTGGACTCTCGTAACTCGGGCAGAGGAGGTCCCAGCCTCCCCAAACTTGACAGCCAGTGACCTCTGCCCTCTCCCCAACGAGCCAGTGCTGCCAGGGCGGGCTACCCCCGCGCCTCGGGCCGTAATTCGCCCCGAGGCGAGCCACGGCACGCCGCTTAGGTTTCGTTTCTGTCGGCGACTCCAGTCCAACTTTGAATGCTCGTAACTCAGGCAGGGGAGGTCCCAGCCTCCCCAAACATGCAACGTTGATGTGTTACTGCCACAAATAAAACAGGCACGAACTTGCCCAGACATGTTTTCAATTTGCTGTTAGGTCCTCTTCGTTAGCTACTGACGAGATGGGCTCTGCTATTTCTCCTCGCGCTGAAATCCGAACTTTCTTCCCATGGGCGGTCGCAAGCCAAGGTGGGCGAGGCCACGAATACTAATTTTCGAAGTGACGTAAGTTCATAGGGCTTTTTCTGATCCGCTCATTTTTCCGACTATTTTCTTTCATAAGCTAATACAGGGAATGGGGGTAGAATTACATTTTCACATGCAGCATGCATATGCAACTCGGAGTGAACTATGGTATTTCAAAAAGAGCCAGTATTAAACGTTTTTGGTGGAAGGGCACCTTTAATGTATTCACCGTCTGTGAATGGCTTTCCATGTTTAGCTATGCAGTGAGAAATTATATAGCTAGCTTCAGTGGCATTGCTTTTAGCTGAGGCAAAGACTTTTAAAGTGTGGGCTTGCTTCCCATATCTGCACACTGTGCGTGAGATTGATTCATCCCTATCTGCCTGATCTTTGAAAGTCTTTTAGTGCTTTGCCTCGAAATGACATTTAACACTGGATGCTCGACACACAACACTTTCAAAACACAACGTGCACACAGCACGGTCCCTCTGAGAAACCAAGCCATATTCTTTGGTCCACAAGGAGAGGAAAGCCCGAACTGTCGGCTTCTTTGCCATCTTAGCGCAACTGCTGCATCAAGTGGGCCCATCTCGTGAGAAATATGGGGAGGGGACAGTGTTGCCAGATTTGGTGGTTTTAAGTGCATTTTGGCAGGTTTTGAACATATTTTGGGCTGGAAAACGTCAGCAGTATCCGGCAACACTGGGAGGGGGCGCTATATTGTTGTGTAGTCATGCTAAAAGAGCAGGCTCGCCATGCAACAGCCAATGACAGTTCAAGATGACATTTGAACATTTTTAATGTGTTGAATAATTAGGTTTGTGTATCATTGTCAGTGTGCCACTGGAAATTCCTCGGCGTGCCAGTTGTGGCACGCGTGCCTAGGGTTGCTGACCCCTGCATTAGACACATGTGACTGTTTAAACAATTCATAGCTCTGAACATCTAATCTTAGTTTGAACCATGGGTTTCTTCTATGAAGAATGCATGTGTTGTTATAAAGGATAAACCAACATGAAGACCAGAGAGCTGTCTGTTGGAGAAAAGCAAGCCATTTTGAACCTGAGAAAAGAGGGAAAAATCGATCAGAGCCATTGCATAAGCATTGGACATAGCCAGTACAACAGTTTGAAATGCCCTGAAAAAGAAAGAAGCCAACTTGACATCAAACAGGTCAGCTAAGAAAAAAACAAACAAACAAAAAAACAGTATTTAATAACAGAAACATTGTGAGAATTGTGAAGAAAAATCCAAAAAACAACAAGGTGTGTCATCACTGACAACCTCCACAGGATGGGGTGAAGTTATCACAATCCACAGTTCGAAGAAGACTTTGAGAGCAGAAATAGAGGCCATATCACAAGATGGAAATCACTCATCAGCAGTAAGAATCAAAAGACCACAAAGAAATACAGAGATAAGCTACAAAAGTTCAGGAATCAAAATGAACCTCTATCAAAGCGATGTAAAGGCCAAACTGTGGACAATAAAGGATCTGCACATGATCCAAAACATATGAACTCATAGGCCAAGAACGATGGAGGTAGTGTCATGGCTTGGACTTGCACTTGCACAGATGGTTCTGGAATGGGCTCGCAAATTTTATTGATGATGTAACTCATAAGGGTGAGAAGCACAGTCACTCGGGAGGAGCTCGGAGTAGAACCGCTGCTCCTCCACATCGAGAGGAATCAGCTGAGGTAGCTCGGGCATCTCTTCGGATGCCTCCTTGACGCCTGCCTGGGGAGGTGTTCCAGGCATGTCCCCCAGGGAGGAGGCCCCGGGGAAGACCCAGGACATGCTGGAGGGACTATGTATGGGACTCTCGGTGTTCTTCCCGAGGAGCTGGCCGAGGTGTCTGGGGAAAGGGAAGTTTGGGCTTCCATGCTCAGACTGCTGCATCCGTGACCCGGCCCCGGATAAGCAGATGAAGACGAGACGAGACGAGATGTAACTCATAAGGGCAGTAGCAGAATGAATTCAGAAGTCTTGAGAACAATTATATCCACCAATTTACAGAGAAATGCATCCAATCTAATTGGGAGGAAATTCATCATGCGGGAAGATAATGACCCAAAACACACTGCCATCACACCAAATGACTTCATCAGGAGATACAATGGAAGGTTTTTGACTGGCCAAGTCCATCACAAGGCCTCAAACCAACTGAGCATCATTTCACCTCCTGAAGAGAAGAATGAAGGGCAAAACCTCATAAAACAAACAAAGTTGAAAGAAGCTGTGCTAAAAGTCTGGGAAGGCATCACAAAAGAAGAAGAAGAAGCAGTTTAGTGACGTCAGTTGGTCGCCAGCTTGATGAGTTTATTGCAAGCAAGGGATATGAATGCTGAAATTCTGATCTACCTTCTCAGATTCATATTTTCATCTCAAACCCAAATGTCTTCAGTATATTGGAAAAAGAAGAAAAAATGGCCTTGCCGTTCCACTGCTTTCAGAGGAGATTGTATCTCAAACTTTTTTCTTCCCCCTTCAGGTCTCCAGGTTTTAGGTGTTATATTCTATTCATGATCTCTCCGTCTCTCTTGCTCTCTCTTCCATCATAATGCCTTTCACACAGTCACATACTGATTGCAGTGCACCAGCCTAAGGGCAGGAGGAAAATCTGTCACGCTCTCTCCATTTTTCTGCTCGCATGTCCTCTAATATCCTGTCCTCTCCTTCCCCAAGATCACTTCCCTGCTTACTTAATACGCTATTGTATTTATTACTTAATAGCTACCTATTTAGCTAGCTCACTATTTAAATGTATCTAGTCAGGATTATCTTTCTCCCTAACTCTAATGACACTCCGTTGGTCTAAATAGTGAAATGTAATGCTAACAAGTTAGCCTTGTTATTTTTAAAAAACTTATTTAAAAGCACGCTGTTAGCTAGCTAGCCATTTATGCTTGGCTAACATACTATAATAACAGCCCCATGTTGTAATGCTAGCTAACATTTTTGAAAGAGCAAGCTAAAACTTGCTCAATGTTAGCACTTTACTAAACACTGTTAGCACTTTACTAAACACTGCTAGCACACTGTTAGCTAGCTAGCTAGCCATTTATGCTTGGCTAACTTACTATAATAACAGCCCCATGTTGTAATGCTAGCTAGCGTTTTTGAAAGAGCAAGCTAAAACTTGCTCAATGTTAGCATTTTACTAAACACTGTTAGCACTTTACTAAACACTGCTAGCACACTGTTACCTAGCTAGCCATTTATGCTTGGCTAACATATTATAACAGCCCCATGTTGTAATGCTAGCTAGCATTTTTGAAAGCGCAAGCTAAAACTTGCTCAATGTTAACACTTTACTAAACACTGCTAGCACACTGTTAGCTAGCTAGCCATTTATGCTTGGCTAACATACTATAATAACAGCCCCATGTTGTAATGCTAGGTAGCATTTTTGAAAGCGCAAGCTAAAACTAGCAAGCTAAAATGCATGTAGTTTACTATATTTCTCAGACAAAATAAATATGATTTTAAAACAGAACATCAATCTAAAACTACGGCAGGACTAACTTTGCCCAGCTCTTGTGATAGCAAACAAGAAAAAAAAAATCACAATATTTGTGTTCGAACCTGGTTTTAACATGGTTTAAATTAATTGTAATTGTTAACACTATGTGGTAATGCTAGTTGGCTACTGTTAACAAGCAAGCTAGTCATATGTGTACCTATTATACTGACCAAGTTTAAAGTCTATTATTAATTTTAAACACAGTAGCTTTTAGCTATTACTGTAGACGATATAGCTGTTGTGTAGAGTGGAAGTTAGTGGTACAACAAAGCAAAGATTATACACGAGTATAAAAGGCAGGGTTCTGCATTAAAAGAAGAACCCAGTGCCAAACCCAGAACCTTCCTGTTATGAGTCAACAGTGCTAACCACTACACCACCCTGCCACCCAAGCTTGCAACTGTTTATCTCATCTCATTATCTCTAGCCGCTTTATCCTGTTCTACAGGGTCACAAGCAAGCTGGAGCCCATCCCAGCTGACTACGGGCGAAAGGCGGGGTACACCCTGGACAAGTCGCCAGGTCATCACAGGGCTGACACATAGACACAGACAACCATTCACACTCACATTCACACCTACGCTCAATTTAGAGTCACCAGTTAACCTAACCTGCGTGTCTTTGGACTGTGGGGGAAACCGGAGCACCCGGAGGAAACCCACGCGGACACGGGGAGAACATGCAAACTCCGCACAGAAAGGCCCTCGCCGGCCACGGGGCTCGAACACGGACCTTCTTGCTGTGAGGCGACAGCGCTAACCACTACACCACCATGCCGCCGCAACTGTTTATAGCTTTGTAAAACATAACTGATAACTCAAATTAGATCATTTCTTGGATGTTTCATAACATTAAATGTAACTATAAACATATAAAAAGTACAATATGCCATGCTGTAATAAATAAAACACTGTAATTATTAGTAGGTTGCTGTGGTAGAGGAATAAGACCAAGAAACCACTTCCACACATGCTGTTATTGTAAAATTATTGGAATACTTTGCAGTGCTAATAGTAACTCCAGCACATCATTGATTAGTTTTCTCTAAAAGCATAGCTGGTTCTGTTTTAATTCCTCCCTAATGAAGTGATTAAATGTTATGCTTGATCATTGGAGTATCAGTACCAGTGTGTTTACGGCATGCCATCCTCTGATGTGTGTTGATATTCTCACGTGTTAACATGTTCAGTAGCCGGTCTAACATTACTTTACCACTCTCTAAATAAGTTCATGCTTGTGCACTGGCACATTAGCATGTTTATGTGTTGGCGTGTCAGTACACTGCAGAGTTTGGTGCGTTGGTGGGTTTGGCGCAGGCGGTGCTTCTGGCACTCATGCTGAGGTCCCTGCTGAGCAGACTGCAGGCTTTGACTCACCCCAGCTTGTGTTCTGGCCATATGGTGCTCTCTTTACAGGCAAATCACAAACATCTCCACAACAACATGGCTCCAATTCCCACTGAACTGCTAGTTTAGCCAGTGATGGGAATTTCTCATGTTCATGTCTTCATGTTTGGTGGCATAATCTTCTCCCTAAGGCACTGGATCTGTCCACACATGTGATATTAATGCTCCATCTCTGGGTCTAATGAGGCTGTGCTGCTGATGTTCACAAGGATCCAGCCTTTGTTTGTCTTGCTCTTTTGAAGCAGACGCTTATTCTCCTCAGGCTTTTGCCTTGTTGCTGTCTTATTAGACTAGAATCAAAGAGACACCGTGCCTCGGTGTTGGCCTTTGAACCAACGGCATACACCCAGAATCCACCGACACACTCACACACCCAAGCTAGCGGCAGGGCTGATATGCCTTTCTAGACAAGTGCACACAGTCAGAGATTATTGTTACCATTTCACCTCAGTCCTTTCTCTGACAACGCTGATCTCCCACCAGGGATGTAGTCCACAAATCCAGGATAATGTGAAAAGAGCTTGCTTAAATTAGACAGACAGGTGAATCCAGGCTCAGTGTATTGACTAAGAAAACCCAGGTGTACCATTTTCCCACTAATTCAGGTAAAGCTGTAGTAATTGAAGCTCACATGTACCACATGTACTAGGTACGAGAGCAACTTTTACAGCTGTGTCAGATTGTACTCAGGACATAAAAAGGAAGCATGTTGAATATTATTAAAGCCAAAAAAGCTGTCTAGCATAAAACATCTGACAGAATTGTATATATTACATTAGACACAAGTGTTATATTGGGAAAAACGCCACTCATATAATTCATACGAACTACATCCGGGACATCAAGAACTACAACTGTGACATATTTTTCAATATATCACTCAAAGATATCGATGAATTGTTTTGATAAATTTGGTTACTTTTTGTTTGTGAATGTGTCTATATAATAAAAACAAAATCACACGTTGGCTTGAAGATAGGAAGTTTATCTTCTTATGTTGAAAAACTCGCATTTTTCATATGAAATACATCATGGACCTGAGCAATATTTAAATAATATTAGGTGGTGTTGAATGGTATATCAGATATATTCCATTCAGCAAGCATGATATAGAACTTTTCTTCGACTCATTCAATATCATGCTCGCTGAATGGAATATATCTGATGTACCATGAAAAAAGCCAGCCAATATTATTATTATTATTATTATTATTATTATTATTATTATACATACACACTCTCTTTTCCAGTTTTTTTTTAATGTCCATTGGAATGTTTTTCTCTTGTAAATATGTGTGAAGAATATCTAATGAAGTTTTGGTAGCCTTTTGGGTGTTCAGTTCGTCTTTCTCTTTCCCGGCAAACACAGAAATGCTTGTGTGCATGTGCAGCAGAAAACTTTCTCATTAGATGTTTGCATCAGCGCCAATGTCTGACATCATGTTATCTTGACAACCATGCACACCATATTCAACACTCATTTTCCATTGGGTAGAGTAACATAATACATGTAGGGTAAGCAATATGCTAACAATATTGCATGCTATCAAAAAAATAATAATGAAACCCGCGAGAAGGGAATAGAACACATTTTTATTCCATGGAAAAAGTGTCATGTATGTATAATTCTTTTGATTAACTTGCATATATATATATGTAGCCATATAATATAAAGAATATTACATGGTGGTACAAAGATATGAAGTTTATCTTCTCATGTTGAAAATATTTTCACTCACTTGCTTTGCTCACTCGTAAAATATACATTCACCACTCACACAACCAACCATATAATATCTCTCTCTCTCTCTCTCTCTCTCTATATATATATATATATATATATATATATATATATATATATATATATATATATGTGTGTGTGTGTATGTGTGTGTGTCTCATAAACGAATCTCATAAATGAACTTGAATAAGATAGCATTCAATAAAAGTATTTCATCCTACTTGAATACTTTAAGTTGCAAGGAATAAAAAATAAAAATAAAAGAATTAGCGACCAATACTAAGGTGCAAGATTGTCATAAATATATTAGAGACATGCTTGAGTGCAAAGCAAGCCTCAAGGAGGAATTCCCACTTTCATGTCATACTACGTCCTTAACACTTGCAAACTCTTTTGGGACATTTGTTTTCAGTGCAAGTTGTATTTTTAGAGCATTTTAGACAGCTAAAATAAAATATACATCCATAAATACAATAAATAAGCTACTTAGGATACATGGATTACAAATATTAAAAAGATATGTAGGATGATATGAGAAATATACGTGTGGTAAGATGACAGCAAAAAATGTTAGCACCTTTCTGGTGCTCTTATATAATCATTTTGGCATTTGTGAATATGATAATTAGCTACTATGAAATTAAGGTTGGTGGCACAGTGGTGTAGTGGTTAGCACTGTTGCCTCACAGCAAGAAGGTTCTGGGTTCGAGCCCAGCGGCCAATGGGGTCCTTTCTGTGTGGAGTTTGCATGTTCTCCCCGTGTCTGCATGGGTCCCCTCTGGGTGCTCCAGTTTCCCCCACAGTCCAAAGACATGCAGGTTAGGTTAATTGGTGGCTCTAAATTGACCATAGGTGTGAATGTGAGTGTGAATGGTTGTTTGTCTCTATGCGTCAGCCCTGTGATTATCTAGTGACTTGTCCAGGGTGTACCCTGCCTCTTGCCCATAGTCAGCTGGGATAGGCTCCAGCTTGCCTGTGACCCTGCGTAGGATAAGCGGCTATGGATAATGGATGAAATTAAGGTTTCATAAGTTTGAAAAAGAAGGGGAAAAACAACAATGTACACAAGTTACATTACAGGCATTTACCAGACACTCTTATCCAGAGCAAAGTACAGCATATCCAGAGCAGCCTGGGGAGCAGTTGGGGGTTAGGTACCACTTCAGCCATTCTTGTTGGTCCAATCAAACCAGCAACCTTTTGGTCGCAAATCTGATTTCCTAACCACTAGGCCATGGCTTCCCCCATTTTGACTAAGCTAAAGAATTCAGACCAAAGGTTCTCTCTGTGGCTGCAGAACTAGAATAAACTAGAATGGCACTTGGTAGAGTGCATACCTCCACCAAGCCACATATTATCAACATCAAAATCAAATCATTTGAACCTAGGATAATATTAAAGCTGTACACCAAATTTCATCCCAATCCATTCAATACTTTTTGAATTACATTAAGAAAAGACAAAAACATAAAAAAAATCCTGGATCTACATACACATCTGGTTTTGCATCAAAATCTAAACAATTGTTCCTTGACCCATAGGTCACCTTTCCTCAAAATTTCATCAAAATCCGTTCACTACTGATTATATTTTGATGCAAATCTGGATATGTATGTGAATCCAGGATTTTTTTTTGTCTGTTCCCAATATAACTCAAAGTAGTGAATGGATTCGGATGAAATTTGGTGTCCAGCTTTAGTATTATCCTCGGTTCAATTGATTCAATTTTGATGTTGATCACATGTAGTTTGGCGGAGATATGGACTCTACTGTGTGCCCTTCTGGTTTTAACAATGTGAATAAAGCTTTTAGCATTAATCTGTGTGATACTTCTCACATTTTATTAACCAAAAGATATTTGAAGTCCACACTTTATTTTCCCCAAGAGATATTACATCTCATCTCATCATGAGATGAGATGAGATATTACAGTATCAATCCATCTGTTTGAATATGAGACACTGATGCTATTATTTATGCTATGTAAAATTGGCAAATGGGTGGACCTTAACAAATGAGAGGCAACAGTGGCAAGAAAAAGCTCCTTGAGATGACAAGAGGAAGAAATCTTGAAAAGAAACTAATTCTCTTCTGGGTCACATATACATTCTTCAAACAAAACCCTGGAGGAACTTTTAAAGGAGTGATGCTGAACTTTAGTGACTATATCTTGGAAAAAAACATCTTGCGTCACTGTGTTCCTATTGGTTCCTTTGCAACTTTTGAATTTTGCTACACTACCAAAACTGACAGTGAGATTTTAAATGCAAGTCATAAGTCCTTCCCATGCCAGAACCTGGTCTTCCCAGGCATTCTCCCATCCCAGTACTACAGTAACCAGGCCCTTGAGGCGCATAGGGCAGCGTTGATCTACGTTTCCATAGCCCTCAGCCTCTCACCTATACAGCTAGGGTTACAGTGGGGGGAGCTAGTCCTCTAGTAACCGTGAGAGTTTGACTCCCCACTCACATCTGTATTGCAGTATGCCTTGGCAGACGGCAGTAGGTACCATTTTTATGATGGTCTTTGGTATGACCTGACCACAAGTAGAACTCGCGGTCTCCCGATCAAGAGGCAGACAGGATAACCACTAGGCCAACTCACGGTGATCTTAAATATCATCAGATTTTTCTAGTGGTTCCTATTATGAGGTCAAAATCAGCCAAATATATACAGTACATTTAATAAACCTATTTCTAGACATTTTCCAGGCTAAATCCAACCTTGAAACATTACAGAATCAGAAATCAGAAACACTTTAATTGCCAGGTATGTGGACACACACGAGGAATTTGACTCCGGTTCACTTAGCTCTCATAGTACAAAACAGATTTAAAAAAAAAAGCGTAGACACAAAATCAAACAAACAAGCAAACAACAACAACAACAAAAATAGGTGCATAGTGCAAAGTAATCCAGATAAGTCAAGTATGGAATAGTTAAATAAATATAAAGTATACAGTGTGCACAGAATGACGGTATAAGTGTTCAGATATTTTACAAGTGATATTACTGATATGAATCTGGATTTTAGCTGTTCATCACAGAAAGGATTTCCCTTTTGGTGCAATATGGTGCATAGTGCAAAGATGAATAGTAAATTTAAATAAGTATAAATATAAGTAACAGTGAGCACAGAATGACAGTATGAGTGTGCAGATATTTTGCAAGTGATATTACTGATATGTGAATCTGTATTTTAGCTGTTACAGAGGCCATTACAGAGGTTCTATTGCCATTTATTTCTGGAAAGAAACTAAATTATCAGCACAATGTATCGAATAAAATGAAGAAAAGGCTGAATATGCTAATATTTCATTTACAATCATTATAACTGATAATTTCATACAATGTATATAGCATATTAGACATATTCTTCAGGATATTCAACATATTCTCACTTGCTAAGGTTATCGTTTTTTACAGTGTAGTCAACCAACATCTCAAAAACAATTACTTATCGAATCATCTTTTCCATAGCTAAAGCATAAACTGATTTGGTAAATCACTATTTGAAGGTTTTTTTTTTAGCACTGTTCAATGTTAATACACAACAGTAATGAATTTCAAACTGCACTTCAATTAACAGCCAGGTACAAAATAAAATTATTTGCTGTTCACACAGAAAGTATACTGTATTAGTGTAAGAAATATGCAAAATAATACACATGCGTGTATTATATTACACTGTTTAAGGAAGTATACAGTTTTATAGCTGGCTCATGTGGATGACTTTGTGGCAGAAGGAACTCAGCTGAAATAGTCAATTCTGGAACTTAGACTGCGCAGCATGGAAGCTCATGTCCGTAAACCTTAAGCTTGAATGCTACTTATAGCTCAATGACTTTTTCCGATAGAGGATGTCGGGGAGGTTTTTCCAAGCTGAAGGAGCTGGCCTCTGTAATGAGTTTGGATTGCACTCCAGGCTCTAAACTAGCAGAGTGGAAATGGATAGTGATGTGCAACCCACATCCCTGAAAGGGTTCTTTCAAGGACTTTATTTAGCTTTAAAGGACAATAATAAAGGACAGTGTGATTAAAACAAAACAGTTCTGTAGACCTGGATTGATGATACAAGTGATAATGGTCTAGTCTAAAATATTTTCATGTTGCCTGCTACTGGTACCATGTAACCGAGTACAACCTGTCGCATGGATGGGTGGTTGGCGTCTAAACCGGCTCCCCCACTAGCATTATCCGAGTAAGGAGGGTGACATGACACCCAGCAGGATGAAAAACAGGACCTGTCAAAGGGCAGCTAAGCTTGGCTAGAGCCAAGAGCCTTCATGCCACATAGGAGACATGAAGAATTGCAACTCCGCCTCTGGTACTTATTGCACTGTTAAGTTAGACACTATGGCACGCTCCCTGGACACTTTGATGAAGGGCCAACAACAACGAGCTTGCGGCCTGTTCGCCAGATCATGATGACTGAGCGGCCAGGCGTATCGCTCAGCTGAGACTGCCAAAATGATGATGATGATGATGTTGATAATGATGATACAAAAACTGCCATAAAGAAAAATTCTTTACCATCTGCTTTGCTGTTTTTTTTCATTGTCCCAATTAGTGGACATTCACACAGCAGAGACTAGTGAATGTATTAGTCAACTATCCATCCATCATCTGTAGCCACTTATCCGGTTCTACAGGGTAACAGGCAAGCTGGAGCCTATCCCAGCTGACTATGGGTGAGAGGCGGGGTACACCCTGGACAAGTCGCCAGGTTATCGCAGGGCTGACACAGAGACAAACAACCATTCACACCTATGGTCAATTTAGAGCCACCAATTAACCTAACCTGTATGTCTTTGGACTGTGGGGGAAACCGGAACACCCGGAGGAAACCCACGCAGACACAGGGAGAACATGCAAACTCCATACAGAAAGGCCCTCGCTGGCCACTGGGCTCGAACCCAGGACCTTCTTGCTGTGAGGCGACGGTGCTAATCAGTACACCACCATGCCGCCCTATTAGTCGACTAGTGTATGCAATTTTTTTTTATCATCAACCCTTATATGTGCATATACAGTGAAGTGCATTAACCAATCAGTTTGTATCTTTCAAGATTCTGAAAGCTTGTTGCCAGAAAAGTGTACAGAGTCTGATCCTGTTTTCAAGTGAGGTTTTACCTCTTTTTTGGACATTTTATTTTTAAGTGTAGCTTTAGCAATCCAACCATCAAGATCAGATTGACATTTCCTAAAAAATCTCCAGGCCTAGTGGAGAACTTGAATATTGAAGCCTGCTTTCTCACTTCAACTGTCTGTCTTGCAGCAAAATTGTATTTTTGTGTCTTTTAGTTCACACATAAATAACACCTTCCACTGCGCTCCTCTGTGACTAGGTGCCAATGAGAACTCTTCAGCTAGTTTTTAGCACAGGAACATCCATCAGGGTGAAAAGAGAGAACATTGATAGAAGTGAATACAGTGTGGCAAACTTGCACTAAAATAAATTGTCTTGGAAATGGTTCATTTCTAAGCAGCATGCTCGAAGCACATTCACTAAAGCACATTTCTCATTCCCACACATGTAAAGATATTTGAAGATATTTGCAGGATTGTTTCCAGTATTGAATTTGCACAAGATACAAATTAGAGCTGTGCAATATATCATCATTTTGTAATTGTTATTGTAGGAAGTTGTGATATTCAATAAACCCTTAAAACAAATCCTTAAATTTTCTATTGTGTCCGGTGAACGAGGTGAATAATGTTACATGCGTAAAATGTAGTGTTTTGATGAATCGGAGCATTCATATGAGCTGATAAAATATGTGTAGTATAGTGCAGGCAACAGTATACAGGTAATTGCAGGATTGAATTCTCGATTCTGATTGCCCAGGTGTTGATTAATTTTCGATGCCAGTAGAGCTGATATTAGTTTTGGTTGCAAGGCACATCACAGGTTTATATTAATGCACTTGTTCTAATATGTTAAATGTTTCTATAGTAATAACTTGCTGATTTAACTATTTATAGTAACAAGCTTATTAAAGTTTTTTTTTTTTTTTTTTAAGGATTCTCCAGTGCCAGTAAAACTCCATAAAGCTGGGCCATTCCCAGAAAATGTGACAAATTCAGTTTTAAACATTAAGGGTTTTTTTTTTCTCTCTAAAACCATTATACCTGGTCCTCTATTATACATTTATTTTAAGAAAGAATTTAACAGAGCAGAAAAAAAGAGACAACTTGCCTGCATTTGCAAAAATTTAATTTAGCCTAAATATACCAAAATGTCATTACCGCCATTTGTCTGAATGAGGATTAGTGAAATTTGAATGAAAATAATTCCTTTGTTTTTAATTTTATTTTCACTTTTCTTTCTGAAATATTACGTCTATACCTTCACTTTTTATTTTTTCAAAATATCATGATCTTTGCTTCAACGGTTTTTGGTGTATAGCCTAAAATATATGCTCAAGAATGTGTGCTTTCTTGATGTCTTTACCGTTACCCAAATGGTAAAATCATGCTGTAACTCAGGGCTGAAAATAGAGGGCAGTGCAACTGCATGAGGAAGGACCAGGATGTTGAGCAGCCATTTTGAAAAAAAAAATCACTGGTGCATGAACGTTGGAATCCAGGATACTGATCAGGTAAATATGAAATTTCAAGATGTCCGGGAAATTAACTGTCTTTGCCGTTACCCCCAAGTGATAAAGATAATGATGCTACATATTGTAAAAGTTCAGTTAGCCAAGTAGCAAGTTTGAATGTGATAATAAATACATAATTTGTTTATCTTTTTTTCTGTACTCAGTGACCCAAAAATGCCATGAGATGTCTTTACCGTTACTCAGTGTTGTCTTTACTGTTACTCTATAGGGTAATGGTAAAGACATTATGAGTAATGGTAAAGACAACAACTGGGCATTATTTTTTCATAATAATGATATCTCTTGCTTTGTGAATTCATGAAATATGCTTTTTTGCCTATTAAATATATTTACAGTGCTTGTAACTAAAATTAGTGTATACAATTTTTTTTTTTAAATGTCTTTACCATTACTCATCACATTTTATGAGAATGGCCCAGCTGCAAATAAACAGTCTTCAGGACTTTAGGTTACAATGTAAGCTGTGTAATTGTCTGATTTAGAGATAGAGAGAGAGAGATTTAATATAAGTGGACAGTTACAGGATGTTACATTAAACGTAACTGGAAAAAATGTTGAAGGTGTCATTGTTTAATTCATAAAAAATGGTAATTGTTGCTAAATTGCTGTGGTGTAAGAGGAATAAACTGCTTAAAATGTTCTTACCGGTAAATAATCAAATTTAATAGCAATGGCCCGCCCAGTCAATGAATATTTTCCTCCAACTGCACACACCCAGTGTTTTATTCTTCACTTACTGCACTGCTCTCCCATATATCAGTTAAAAATGGTGAGAATTTTATGAATAAATGATGTTTTTCATAGCAGAACAATATATTTACTCCAGCATCATTTATCTGCAGTCTTTATCCATCCTCATCCACCTTCCAGCTCCTCTCAACCTAAAACATTAGAAACATAATTAGGACTGCCTAGAGAGGACTTTTAGTGCTGAAAACCTCTAAATCCACACCATATAAAACTTTAAAAGATCTACATTTTTATTATTCTCCTTGGCGTCTACATTTTTATTATTCTCCTTAAACTCAGAGATTTCCTGAGGAGGCTTTCCTGACATTGTAGCAATCCCTGACTCGAGATCATTTCACTTAAAACAAAACATCCTCGTTAAAATGCTCTGCTTGATTCTTATATACTTAATTCATGTGCTTGTTTATTTCCACTTCATAAGAAGGTTGTTGACATTCTCACAGCTTTCTGAGTCCCGTTTTACAGATTGAAACTTCAATTCAAGGTGCAAATTGCAGTTTATTGAATTGGATCAGATTAAAATGGATTGAGTTGAATTGTAAACATTTCAACTGCAACTGGAACCAGAAGGCTATTAATTTCTGATTTATATCACAGGCTTTTATATGTTAGGAAAACGCTGACAGAATATTGAGCTCAAAAGCCCATTTCTTTGATAGTCTAGCACTGCTGCTCTGGGTCCGAAATGGTGCCCTAAACGTTATGGCTGGCTCTGCTGCACCAAGTGATGTGTTTATACAGGAGAAGCATTAACAATGGTATAACCATAGACTGCAGAGATTTTCTTTAGAAATGTAGCAATGCTTTTTTTTTTTTTTGCCACACTTCACAATTTCATGGGCAACTGTTTCAAACACTACACAATTTTGGTAGCTACTGATTCAGTTCCATAAATATAAAGTAAAATCATCAAGTTCCCCATCCTTCCACTCAATATAGTTGTCATGTGGCAGATGCAGTTGCAAAAATTTATTTTAAGTGTCACCTCGGTCACTTGGATTTCCCTGTAAATTAATTTATTAAACTTCAGGTTTCAGTTTGTACTACTCGTAACAGCTTTGCCTTAGACTTTCTAATTTGTCCATGCTGTACTAAACTTTTTCAAACTAGCTATTTTAATCGATTGTCTAAGCTCTGGAATAAGCTTCCTCTTCCTTTACGCCCTTGTGGCTCTGTTAAGCAATTTAAATCTCAGCTGATTATACCAATATTCTTAACAATGTCTTTAATATTAATATTGTTAACACTTGGAAATCCATTTATCCATCTATCTGTCTATCTATCTATCCACACACACACACACACACACACACACACACCAGAAGGTTATTGGAAAAATGTTTTGTGGATGGATGAGACTAAAATAGAATTTTTTGGTTTAAATGAGAAGCATTATGTTTGGAAAAAGAACAACACTGCATTCCAGCATAAGAACCTTATCCCATCTGTGAAACATGGTGGTGGTAGTATCATGGTTTAGGCCTGTTTTGCTGCATCTGGGCCAGGGCAGCTTGCCATCATTGATGGAACAATGAATTCTGAATTACACCAGCGAATTCTAAAGGAAAACTTCAGGACATCTGTCCATGAACTGAATCTCAAGAGAAGGTGGGTCATGCAGCAAGACAACGACCCTAAGCACACAAGTCATTCTACCAAAGAATGGTTAAAGAAGAATAAAGTTAATGTTTTGGAATGGCCAAGTCAAAGTCCTGACCTTAATCCAATTGAAATGTTGTGGAAGGACCTGAAGCGAGCAGTTCATGTGAGGAAACCCACCAACATCCCAGAGTTGAAGCTGTTCTGTACGGAGGAATGGGCTAAAATTCCTCCAAGCCAGTGTACAGGACTGATCAACAGTTACCGGAAACATTTAGTTGCAGTTATTGCTGCACAAGGGGTTCACACGCAAAGATTCACATACTTTTGCCACTCACAGATATGTAATATTGGATCATTTTCCTCAATAAATAAATGAACAAGTATAATATTTTTGTCTCATTTGTTTAACTGGGTTCTCTTTATCTACTGTTAGGACTTGTGTGAAAATCTGATGATGTTTTAGGTCATATTTATGCAGAAATCTAGAAAATTCTAAAGGGTTCACAAACTTTCAAGCACCACTGTATATGCCTGTAAAATGTGAATGTGTGTGTATGTATATATTGTATATTATACATTAAGTTATATTAAGTTAGTTATTTTATATTATATTTCTTTACAGGGCACACTTTAATTGGGGCTAGCTCTGTTTTGTGACCCCCACCAGAATTTTGTTTCTTATTTTATTTGGTGAAAGTTTAATAAAACAAAAACAAATAAAACTTTACTTAAAAGCAGACTGGCAAAGAGTTTCAAAGTGAAAGGAAGAAAAAAACAGGCAGAAAGTCAGGCGATTAGCGAACAGAACAAACTCGGAAGTTCAAATACAAAAACCAACAAACTCACAATACAAAATACCAGTATAGCAATTAAAACAATACCACTTGGACCATCAAGAAACATCACAGAGAAGAATAATGAAGAGTCTGTTTTTATACTGTGGGTGGAAACTGGACTCAGGTGTGTACAATCAGAATTCAGGATTGCCGGAGCATGTCAGATGGGGGTTATATGTAGCCTTCAATGGAAGTCATGAACTCATGATTATGACATGGGGAGTCATGTACACAAAATACTTGCCATTCAAGTGATGTCATGAGAACATGTTGCTAGGCAACGGCAACATGGACGCCAACGGACTCCTTGTTTAGGCTAATGTTAACAATTTAGCAGGCTAACAAGCAGGTAAGGTAATGCAGGAAATGCAAAGGCATAATGAAAAGATGAGGCCATTGGGAACATCAACATTTTCCTCAGACATATTATAAACTTATGAAGAATACTCTATATGAATAAAGTTACAATATATTAACCTATCGTCCACTGAAAAATGTACTTCCATGGCCTCCGCCATTTGTGAAAACATCAGCAGACGCATCACAACTCGTGCAGTTGGAGCTTTCAGAAAATTTCCACTTCTGAAGTCATGAATACCACAAGAGGACAGCGTTCATATGGAGATATATATTTTGTCATGGACATGGTAAACACGATCCCATTTGTAGGCACTGGTAGTCTGGAGTGGCCATGTTTGTAGGCTGTGGTGCAGCATGGGAAATGGAGTTTATCCCCGATTTTGGCACTAATATGACAGTAGTCACTGTCCTGCTGTTGCCCCACATTATTGTTGTGCATGTTAAGTTTATTTGTAATAATATGATATTCATTCTAAGGTTTGCATCCTTCTTTCTGATATGGTATAAATGTTTTATAATTATGTCTACGCCCACAATTTGCCTTCTTTTGTATCTTCCATCTCTTTAGTATCTTTAATATCTTTGAGCTGCTCTTAAATACTTTCACTTGTAATATTCAGACCACAACCCAAATGACCTTAATATTTCCTTTCTTATGCCAAGGTCACACATAGCTGGTTGACCTGTGAGAACTGGAGCTACTGGCTGGGACTACCGTGGCAATTTCTGAAGATTTTGGAGGTGATCTGTTGAATAAATTTGGGTAGATTAAATATGCAAATGAAACCACAGTAACCACGACAATAGCGATGGAAGACACTGGTAAAACCAATGGCGGCAGTGACTTATAGTGATGTATAGCCTTACGGCAAAGATGGCAGTGTGTACAGTTTTCATGACTGCAGTACAGCATAGCCACGGCAAGATGAAATAAGCCTAGGCAAACTTTTCACATTTTGCAGAATGTTGCTCGGTAAACATTTTGAGCTCTATGGTTGCGACAGAATGCTACAGTAACCCCCAGTAGCCCACTTAAGCCTCACGCATGCATCAAGGATGCTCATGGATGCCTTCATTGTGAATTCATCTGGCGCTTGAGTCACGGCAATTTTCAACATGACGAAACTTTCCAGGGATGGAAGCCACGCCCTCCCATTTGTCAAAGTAGCTCCCCAGCTCTCACATATTCCAATGGAAAGGCCCAGAACGCATGCCAGTTGACCCCCAGCAGGTTCAAATTCATCTACCGTTATGTGATTCCAGCTACGTGAGACCTTAGCATTCTAGCTGTTCTAGATGTTAAACATTGCCACGACATGACACTAGGTCCAGAGACTGAGCAGATCATAATAAAAAGCAAGCTTAAAATACATTTTTCTATTGATTTTGCCTATTTTTCTTTTTCTTAAAGATTTTAGATTGTTGTATTGGACACTTTTTGTTTGTAAATAATAGTTAAAACAAGAACAAGCATGTGGAACACCTATTTTTGCTCTGGCAAACAGGGTGCGTCTTTAAAGTCTTTTAGATCTGGACGATGAACATTTTAGAGATTAGGAAATTAAACTGAACAGCCGTACAGTCACAATTTTTATCCCTAGACAGAAGACTCTATTTGCCTTGTGCTGTTTGAACAGATTGAGCAATATTACCTCACCAAGATGTGCCTGGCCATGCTGAGGAAACCTGTGATTGGAAATGACCCACATGTGGCCTAGTTTCATGAATAATCACGGACCGTGTAAGCAAGGGGACTGCCGAATGTTCTGAACGATGAACATTGTAATCAGTGAAAAAAGCCACAGGATACAAATGCAGGAAAAAAAAGGAGCATCACTGGATAAAGTTGAGTACTGGGACCCATGTGTCAATAGTAGCAGCATTTCCTGGAGGGTGTGAAAGTGCTAGAAGAAGCTGTAAAAGAATCTCAGTCAAGAAGGCTCTTAAAGGAACATGACGATGTTTATGGCTAATGTTACAAGTTACATCCATATACATGACAGATGTACAGTAGATTACTAATAACTGACTGTGACTGTGTAATAAGGGGTGGCGATCCTGCATAACTCAACAAAAAAGTTGTGTACACCGACAAAATGGACTTAATTTCAAAGCCTACATCAGTTCCATGTGACTGAATTCTATTAAACATTAACACAATTTATTTTTCATATTTCCAACGTGATTTGATCATGTATTTTCAAAACCCTTAATAAAATCAAACTCCACACTCTCGCCTGAGTTGAGGATCAAACCCAGGTTTCTGTTGTAGAGCAACAGACACATTACCCCTGTTATTTATTCTCACCAGTGCCAAAGTCCTCGCAAGGTTTCAGTACCAGTCAAAAGTTTTTAAACCCCTACTCATTCAGAGGTTTTTCTGTATTTTGACTCATCTCATTATCTCTAGCCGCTTTATCCTGTTCTACAGGGTCGCAGGCAAGCTGGAGCCTATCCCAGCTGACTACGGGCGAAAGGCGGGGTACACCCTGGACAAGTCGCCAGGTCATCACAGGGCTGACACATAGACACAGACAACCATTCACACTCACATTCACACCTACGGTCAATTTAGAGTTACCAGTTAAACTAACCTGCATGTCTTTGGACTGTGGGGAAACCGGAGCACCCGGAGGAAACCCACGCGGACATGGGGAGAACATGCAAACTCCACACAGAAAGGCCACGGGGCTTGAACCCAGACCTTCTTGCTGTGAGGCGACAGCGCTAACCACAACACCACCGTGCCGCCCCATGAAGTAACATTCTCATCTCATCTCATTATCTCTAGCCGCTTTATCCTGTTCTACAGGGTCGCAGGCAAGCTGGAGCCCATCCCAGCTGACCACAGGCGAAAGGCAGGGTACACCCTGGACAAGTTGCCAGGTCATCACAGGGCTGACACATAGACAACCATTCACACCCACATTCACACCCACGGTCAATTCAGAGTCACCGGAGCACCCAGAGGAAACCCACGCGGACACGGGGAGAACATGCAAACTCCACACAGAAAGGCCCTCGCCGGCCACGGGGCTCGAATCCGGACCTTCTTGCTGTGAGGCGACAGCGCTAACCACTACACCACCGTGCCGCCATGAAGTAACATATTGAACATATTTAGAATTGTGTGGTAAATAAAAAAAGTGTTTAAAAAACGTTTCATATTCTAGATTCTTCAAAATATCCACCGTTTACCTTGATGACGCTTTACACACTATTGGCATTATCTTAACCAGCTTCATGAGGTAGTCACCTGGAATGCCTTTCAATTAACAAGTGTAGCCTTGTCAAAAGTTAATTAGTGGATGAGTTTCTTACCTTCTTAATGTGTTTGAAATCAAACAGTTAATAGTAAATAATAAAAATACAGTAAATAGCCCTATTCCACAATTGTAGTAATCCATACTATGTCAACAACTGCTCAGCTAAGTAAAGAGAAACAGCATCCATCATTATTTTAAGACATGAAGTGACTTTTCATTAATAAAAATAAAGAAAAACATTAAATTAGAAGGTGTGTCCAAACTTTTGACTGTAATTGGTTTAAGTTAATACTAGGGAAATTGATCACACTCAGGCGGCACGGTGGTGTAGTGGTTAGCGCTGTCGCATCACAGCAAGAAGGTCCTGGGTCCGAGCCCCGGGGCCGGCGAGGGCCTTTCTGTGTGGAGTTTGCATGTTCTCCTCGTGTCCGCGTGGGTTCCCTCCGGGTGCTCCGGTTTCCCCCACAGTCCAAAGACATGCAGGTTAGGTTAACTGGTGACTCTAAATTGACCATAGGTGTGAATGTGAGTGTGAATGGTTGTCTGTGTCTATGTGTCAGCCCTGTGATGACCTGGCGACTTGTCCAGGGTGTACCCCGCCTTTCGCCCGTAGTCAGCTGGGATAGGCTCCAGCTTGCCTGCGACCCTGTAGAAGGATAAAGCGGCTAGAGATAATGAGATGATCACACTCACATTACATACAGTGGTGCTTGAAAGTTTGTGAACCCTTTAGAATTTTCTATATTTCTGCATAAATATGACCTAAAACAACATCAGATTTTCACAAAAGTCCTAAAAGTAGATAAAGAGAACCCAGTTAAACAAATGAGACAAAAATATTATACTTGGTCATTTATTTATTGAGGAAAATGATCCAATATTACATATCTGTGAGTGGCAAAATTATGTGAACCTTTGCTTTCAGTATCTGGTGTGACCCCCTTGTGCAGCAATAACTGCAACTAAACATTTCCAATAACTGTTGATCAGTCCTGCACACCGGCTTGGAGGAATTTTAGCCCATTCCTCCATACAGAACAGCTTCAACTCTGGGATGTTGGTGGGTTTCCTCATATGAACTGCTCGCTTCAGGTCCTTCCAAAACATTTCGATTGGATTAAGGTCAGGACTTTGACTTGGCCGTTCCAAAACATTAACTTTACTCTTCTTTAACCGTTCTTTGGTAGAACGATTTGTGTGCTTAGGGTCGTTGTCTTGCTGCATGACCCACCTTCTCTTGAGATTCAGTTCATGGACAGATGTCCTGACATTTTCCTGTAGAATCTGCTGGTATAATTCAGAATTCATTGTTCCATCAATGATGGCAAGCCGTCCTGGCCCAGATGCAGCAAAACAGGCCCAAACCATGATACTACCACCACCATGTTTCACAGATGGGATAAGGTTCTTATGCTGGAATACAATGTTTTCCTTTCTCCAAACATAATGCTTCTTGTTTAAACCAAAAAGTTCTATTTTGGTCTCATCCAACCACAAAATATTTTTCCAATAGCCTTCTGGCTTGTCCACATGATCTTTAGGAAACTGCAGACGAGCAGCAATGTTCTTTTTGGAGAGCAGTAGCTTTCTCCTTGCAACCCTGCCATGCACACCATTGTTGTTCAGTGTTCTCCTGATAGTGGACTCATGAACATTAACATTAGCCAATGTGAGAGAGGCCTTCAGTTGCTTAGAAGTTACCCTGGGGTCCTTTGTGACCTCGCCGACTATTACATGCCTTGCTCTTGGAGTGATCT
Source organism: Neoarius graeffei (assembly GCF_027579695.1). Taxonomy (NCBI): domain Eukaryota; kingdom Metazoa; phylum Chordata; class Actinopteri; order Siluriformes; family Ariidae; genus Neoarius; species Neoarius graeffei. The sequence goes on along the minus strand of NC_083584.1, from coordinate 17,162,112 downwards.
TTGTTGGTCGGCCACTCCTGGGGAGGGTAACAATGGTCTTGAATTTCCTCCATTTGTACACAATCTGTCTGACTGTGGATTGGTGGAGTCCAAACTCTTTAGAGATGGTTTTATAACCTTTTCCAGCCTGATGAGCATCAACAATGCTTTTTCTGAGGTCCTCAGAAATCTCCTTTGTTCATGCCATGATACACTTCCACAAACATGTGTTGTGAAGATCAGACTTTGATAGATCCCTGTTCTTTAAATAAAACAGGGTGCCCACTCACACCTGATTGTCATCCCATTGATTGAAAACACCTGATTCTAATTTCATCTTCAAATTAACCGCTAATCCTAGAGGTTCACATACTTTTGCCACTCACAGATATGTAATACTGGATCATTTTCCTCAATAAATAAATGACCAAGTATAATATTTTTGTTTCATTTGTTTAACTGTGTTCTCTTTATCTAATTTTAGGACTTGTGTGAAAATCTGATGCTATTTTAGGTCATATTTATGCAGAAATATAGAAAATTCTAAAGGGTTCCCAAACTTTCAAGCACCACTGTAAGTCAATGTAATAAACATAGTTTAAAACTTGTTTAAATTAATTTTAGTATAAGTCATGAAGTCACATTTTGATAATATTTTTAAGGAAAGTATAGGTATCTTTTTTTTTCTTAAATCTGATCGACCACATATTCCATTTTTTTTTTTGGTGCAAGCAGGAGATTATTTTTTTTTTACTTTCATAGAAATACAATTGAACAATCAGATATGAGGTTTGTTGGACAAAGGAAGACCAGCACATCACGATACATTTACAGTACTCATTTATCTGCAGTTTAAATTAGGCTAGTAGTTTGTTTAGGGGTCATCCATAATTTTTATCATTATCACGAGCGTACAAACCGTACGCGGGGGGGAGGGGGTTAATGACCAGGCGTACACTTTTTAAAAATGAAAAAATTATGATCCGTCAGTGTGCGAATCAGCGGCCGCCATGTTAAAAATTTAGCGCCACCTCGGTGTTGCCAGCTAGCTCTACACGCTTTCTTTCTTCAATACAACAACAATGGCTGACCCAGATTTTGACTGCATTTACAAATTTGTGAATAGCAGAAATACCGCTATTCACAAGACTCCTTCAAACGAGTACGAGCAGTTTTTAAACATTTATTGTTTCCTGCATTCATCTGAGAAGCGGCAGGAGGCGGTTAGGGCAGGACAGGCTGCTTGGAAAGAATCAAAAACGAACATTTCAAAGCCAAAAGGCAACAGCTCCCCTTAAAAAGACAGTCCCTAATTTTCAATAATCAGACCCTCCAGGATTTCGCGATGTTGCGATTTGCAACTTCAATGCAAATTCAACCAATCCCCGCAAATTCAGGGCGGTGTTGCAATTATATCCAATCACCGCAACCTTCCCCCAAATTTGACCAATCTTTGGCGTCATCTTGAGGTGACATCGACAAACTACCTTCCGCCTTACTTCCGTGTATATGTTCAAGAGAAGCAGCATGTGCACAGTGTTGCCAGATTGAGCGGTTTTAAGTGCATTTTGGCGGGTTTTGAACATATTATGGGCTGGAAAACATCAGCAGTATCTGGCAACACTGCATGTGCAAGTCAGTGTTTATATAGGCTTAAATTCTGTTCCTGAAAGTGTGTTATGTTTACAGTGAAGGACTGTGTGCACTTTACATTATTTTTTACTTAAAACAAGAAATTAATGGAAGCCAACATTTTTGCCAAAATGGTATTTTATTTTCCATTGTCTGGCAGCTTCAGCATCATACTGTGAGATTCTGTTCAAATTGTTTTTTTTTTCTTCTATGAAGCCTGAGCCATTTATTTTATTAGTTTATAATTATTGTTTAATTTAGTCTTCAGGAGAGACTGCCTGCACACAGTACTAGTATTAATAGTTTTTTTTTTCTTACATGAAAGCTGAGGCATTTATATTATATTTTAAGGTAACTTCATGTTGTGCTGTGAGGTTCTATGCACTTTAACTTTTGAACCAACAGGTGCATTTGGATCAGTAAAGCCTATTTTTCTGCATTTTTGTAGTCCTGGTAATCTTTTATATTGGTAAAGTTGTTTATAGGACCATTTCTCAGTGTCTTTGTTTTTTTAATCAATAGTTTTTCAGTAATAACTTAATATTTAACATATCACTCAATTTTAATCACAAAAAGAGAAAATCACAACAATTTCTTGCAACTTTCACTTCCTCCCGCAATGTAATCGCAACAAAAACCTAAAAAACACCGCAACTTTCATCGCAATTTTTTGGAGAAACCCCCGCAACATCAGACATTTTAGCCCGCAACAATCACAAAAAAGGCCCGCGAAATCCTGGGGGGACTGAAAAATGAATCACCTGCTTTCTATGAAAACTTCTAGACTCGTCTTGTGTCTTCTTTTTTTCTCTTGTGAATCTTTGTATTGTCCTGTCATCCGATTTTAATAAAAAGTAATACAAGACATGGTTTTATTTTGAATTCCTATTCCACGTAGATCCATCATCATTTTTTTGTCCGCTAATGTACACTTTTGGGGGGAAGGAGGGGGGTTGCTCAAAAGTCTACTCTTTGTAGACTCATGATAATGATGAAAATTATGGATGACCCCTTATAATTTTGGAAAATAGAACCAAATACATTTGGGTTCACCATATCGTCTGTCATTAGTTCAAATCCTGAGAATGCCATAGCCACAACTGAGTCCAACAGAGCAAAAGTGTCCATCTCTTGGTGGGATGGATGACATGCTCTGTTTACTCTGTCAATTACAGTGACACTAATCAATCGCACTCATCTGTGAGCTCATGTATGTGGAAGAGGGCGGATAGCGCTTTCCTTCAAGTGTGTTACTCAGTATGAGCAACTTCGTTAGCCTTCACCCTCCCTGATTGGTAGCTGTTGTATGATAGGCTGAGAGCTCACTGGTGGGTGGGAATAGGTGTTGGAGAGAAAAAATAACTATCATTATCTGCTCAAGCTGGATTTATTAAAAAAATTAAAAAAATAAGCTGTATTCATGTACATATCTCTAGTTGGGACTAATTATAATCTCAAGTGATGTAGCTGAGTTTGAGGAACTGTCAGAGCTGGAATTCACACTGACACTATGATATAGGGTTCATATTTAATTGGAAAAACAAGAAAGAAAAGAAAGAAAAAAAAACCCTTCTAGTTTAGGCCACATACACTTCAGGTTTAAATCCAAATACAGATATTTAAATCTAGATACTTGGAGTATTAAAGAGAAGCAGATAAAGATTGTGTATCTCATCGTGTTACACCCCTAGTATGTGTGATTACAACACACAAGTACTTCAACAGATTTCCTTGTCGTGAGTCAAAAAAACATTTTGTTTAATGAAAATTCACTTATAATTTAAGTCTATAGTGTGTTCACACTGTAGAGGTGTGAAGAATTTTGCATTTTCTGTTGAAAGAGGTGAAAAAATCCTGTGTGGCAAACTGTGGTACCAAGAGTTACACAAAGTTGAGAATTTCTTAAATTTATGCAAACGAGAAATGAATATCAGCAGATCAGATTCTCATCATGAGTCATATCCAAGGCCAAGCCACATGTTGCTGTTAGTGGAAGATGGGAGAGACGGATGCAACAGCAATGTCGCAGCTATACCATTAAGTATGTACAGTATGTGGCCATGATTAGTAGAATTTGCTTTAAAAAAATTATTTAACGTTCAACAAGTCGGAGACAAAAATGTGTATGAACATTCTGCAGGACAAAAGTAGTGTACATTGGTTGGCCGGCCTGCCTGCCTGCCTGTCTGTCTATCTATCTATCTATCTATTGTAACATGAAGATAGATAGAGCTATACCAGAGCCAGATTATTTTAAGCTTTGTTTTGCTTGGGTGTCTGCATGCACTTTACTCTGTGGACAGTTAAAATTTTTGGGTTTTTTTTTAATGATCCCAAAGTGACTAACCATGGGAAAAGAAAGAACGTCCTGTCAGTGCATTATGAATGTTCCCTAAAGGCAGTTCCTAAGGCGGTCAATAACCTTTTATTAGAAAAGTATTTTTTCTTGAATTTATCCTTTCAGAGACAAGACCTATTTTTAGTGGGAAGAATGTGTGGTTATGTTTAATGTACAGTACTGTGCAAAAGTCTTAGTCATCTGCAAGGAAATGCTGTAGAGCAAAGGTGCCTTCAAAAGTAATGAAAATAAATGTTTCTACATTAAAAAAAGTAATAAATGGAAAAAGTCAATATTTGGTGTGACAACACTTTAAAAAAAGAATAAGATATGGGGAAGAGAGGAAGGGGGAGAGAGAGGAGGGGAGAAAAAAAGGGAAAGGGGGCAGCAGGAGAGATATTGCACATTATATAGCACATTGTCCGGTATTGCTTATTGTTAGGCTAAGCTACTGCTTCTTCCCGTCCTCTGTCCTCCTGTTACCCCTCCTCCCCCCCCCAGAGAGGAGTTGTACAGTCTGATGGCATGGGGGACAAAGGAGTTTTTGAGTCTGTTTGTCCTGCACTTGGGAAGGAGCATTCTGTCACTGAACAGGCTCCTCTGGTGCTGATGACAGTGTGCAGAGGGTGACTGGCATTGTCCATGATGTTCAATAGTTTGTCCATAGACCTCTTCTCTGCCACCGTCACCAGAGAGTCCAGCTTCATGCCAACCACAGAGCCGGCCCACCTGATCAGTTTGTCCAGCCTGGATGTGTCCTTCTTCGATGTGCTGCCCCCCCCAGCACACCACGGTGTAAAACAGGACACTGGCGACTACAGACTGATAGAACATCCACAGGAGTTTCCTGCAGATGTTAAAGGACCGCAGCCTCCTAAGGAAGTATAGCCTGCTCTGTCCCTTCCTGTATAATTGATTGGTGTTGCAAGTCCAGTCCAGCTTGCTGTCCAGCCACAGCCCGAGGTACTTGTAGGAATCCACAGCCTCCACCTCGACTCCCTTGATCAGAACTGGTCGTGACCTTGGTATGGACCTCCCAAAGTTAATGACCATCTCCTTGGTCTTCGAGGTGTTGAGCTGCAGATGGTTCCTGTTGCACCACACAGCAAAGTCCCTCACCAAGCTCCTATACTCCTCCTCTCTGTCGTCACTGATACACCCAACAATGGCTGTGTCATCGGCAAACTTCTGAATGTGACAGCTCCAAGTTGTAGCAGAAGTCCACAGTGTACAGGGTGAAGAGAAGAGGGGCCAGCACCATGCCCTGGGGTGCTCTGGTGCTGCTAATCACAGTGTCAGATGTGATGTCCTTTAGCCTGACATACTGTGGCCTGTCAGTGAGGTAGCTGGAGATCCAGGTGACCAGGCAGGGGTCCACTCACATCCTGTTCAGTTTGTCCTGAAGCAAAAGGGGCTGGATGGTGTTGAAGGCACTCGAGAAGTCCAAGAAGAGGATCCTCACTGTGTCATTTCCCTTATCCAGATGCGAGTGGGCTCGGTGTAGCAGGTAGAGAATGGCATCTTCCACACCAACACCTGCCCGGTTGGAAGATGCCATTCTCTGCATCTTCACAAACTGCAGATAGTCCTGGACATGTTGTACCTGGGGTCTGAGGAGGCTGAGGAAGAGTCGCTCCAATGTCTTCATCAGATGTGAAGTGAGTGCCACTGATTGGAAGTCGTTCAGCTCGCTGGGCCAACGATACACGATGTCTTCCAGAGGGTGGGCACTCTCTCCAGCTGCAGGCTGAGGTTGAAGATGCGTTGGAGTGGTTCATCCAGTTCAGCAGCGCAGGTCTTCAGTAGTCAGGGACACACCTTGTCTGGGCCTGCTGCTTTCCTGGGGTGAAGCTTCCTCAGTTGACCTCTGACCTGGTCTGCAGTAATGCATGGAGGAGTCTGTGTTGAGATGGGGGAGGAGGGGGAGGAGGGGACTGCTGTGATGACTGGGGGGGAGGTGTATTGAGGGAAGGAGGAGAGATGGCTGCAGTGAGGGGGAGGGTGGGGGGGACGTGGGCTGGTTGAACTGGTTGAAGAAGTCAACTCGTTCACCCTCTCCACTGTCCCCTCAATGACTCTGGTCTTTGTATTGTGGCCTGTGATGGTTTATACACCTTCCCAGACCTCCCTCATGCTGTTCTCCTTCAGCTTCTGCTCCACCTTTCTCCTGTAGCTGTCCTTAGCTTCCCTCACGCAGCTTTTCACCTCCTGCTGTGCTGCTTTCATTGCCTCCCTATCCCTGCTCCTGAAGGAAGCCTTCTTCCTGTTGAGGACAGCTTTGACTTCCTGTGTTACCCATGGCTTGTTATTAAGGTAACACTGTACAGTCTTAGCGGGGGAGACCACGTCTGCACAGAAGTTGAGGTAATCTGTCAGACAGTGTGTCAGCCCCTCTACATCCTCACAGTGTGGGCTAAGCAGCACATCCCAGTTTGTGATGTCATAGCAGTCTCTGAGGGCATCTTCCATTTCAGGGGACCACCTCCTGATGGAGCTAGTTGTTGCAGGCTGCCTTTGAACCGGGGGGGGGTGTACTTCAGCTGTAGAAGAACCAGGTTGTGGTCAGACTTCCCTAGTGGGGGGAGGGGTGTGACTCTGTATGCATTCCTCACATTAGCACACAGCAAGTCAATTGTCCTGTTGTTCCTTGTTGGACAATCCACAGCCTGGTAAAAAGCAGCCAAAGTAGAGTCCAAAGTAGTGTGATTAAAGTCCCCAGAAATGATCATAAATGCTTCAGGGTGCTGTGTCTGCAGCCTTGCTGTGACAGAGTGAATCCTCTCACATGCAGCGGCTGCGTCTGCCCTCAGAGGGATGTAAACACAGATGGTGATCACGTGACTGAACTCCCTCAGCAGATAATATGGCCACAGGCTAACAGCTAGCAGCTCCAAGTCCGGGCAACATAAAACTGTCTTTACGGAGATATGTCCCGGGTTACACCAGCGGTTGTTAACATAAATGATGAGTCCCCCACCTTTGCTTTTCCCACATGTGTTAATGTCTCTGTCGGCTCTCACAGCAGCGAATCCCTGCAGGTCCACGTTAGCATCCGGTACAAGGTGTGTTAGCCATGTCTCCATAAAGATAAATAAGCTGCTCTCCCGATAAATCTGCTGGTTGTTCAGTGCGGATAGCTCTTCGACTTTATTTGGCAGCGAGTTCACATTTCCCATGATAACGGAGGAAATGGATGGTTTGTAGCACCACCGGTTGTCCGCTAGCCTAGCTTTTAGCTTAGCTCCAGCTTTGCAGTCCCTGGGTTTCCTCCTCAACTCAGCCAGGATGGGGTGTCATATCCCACTGTTTTCAGGGCCAGCAGCTCCTCTCTCAAATAAGTGAGAAAACTGGCTCCTGGTTGCCTGTTAAAGTTAAAAATATCCATGTGATATAGGTAAAACATACTATGTCTTCGTAAGAAGAGCAAAAAAGTAAAAAAAAAGGTGGAAAAAAGAAGTTTAAAGAGCTAAAAACTACAGAGCTACTGGAGAGGCAGCCGTCTCACACAGCACCCATAGTGCTAACCACTACACCACTGTGCTGCCCCAAACCAGCCACATGTTTCTTCTGGACACTTTGACTGTCACACTTGCTTCTTATTTTTGCAGCAAAACCCAGTAGCCTTCATTATGTTTTATTTTTTAATCTGAAAAGTGGTCTCTTATGTAATATACAAGCTTTTTTTCCCCTGTAACATTTAATTTATGTAACATTTAGTACTTTCATCCTGGAAAACTAATGTTTGGAAACCTAAAATGCTTTTGTACTGATTCAATCAGGATTCTCCAGGAAATCTGAAGTAGCTGGCTAAAAAAAAGTAGTAGGTGGCTAATGCGCTAATGCTAGGGGTGTCTGGGGGCATGCCCCCCTACAAAATTTTGAAATGTACATGCCTTCTGGTGGCTTCTGTTGCATTCTCAACTAATAAGTTGCTAAGCATTTCCCTGTAAAATACTTGCAAAATATGTATGAAATTTCCCTCCAGATGTCTGTGTGCTTGGCTTTCTCAGTTGCCCTCTGTAGTATGCTGTCTGGTTCTGTAACATAACTATATACGCTATGGCATAGTCATATGGTCCAGCTCAGCCCATCAGAACATGAGAATCGATCAACAAATATGGCGTCGCTTCCGGTCATGACCAGAATCAAAGACAATTTTGTGGTGAAATAATTGGACTTGCAACAAATCGTGGGCAGCGGAGACAATATAACTCGAAAGGCAAGTAGTTGTCTTTTTTTATGGGATTGAGTAGCTGGCGCAGACCGTCTGTGTAGCCGGAGAAAACCACAAGTTGCTGGCACTTCTGGACATCTCTGCTCAGTAAAGTAGAAATAGTCATAAAATAAAAATCTATAAAATCTTTGTACTAAAAAAAAGCAGAAACACCACCCTGTGAATTCATCTGCATTGATTTGTTATATTTAAATGTTGTATAAAACTCCAGATTTGGTTGGACTTTCTCTAATAATGACTTTTCAAGCTACTACCAAGTGGTCTCTTGTGCAGCTTGTGGATGTGGCCTGTTTGGCTTTTAAAAGATCTGATATGAGATAAATACTGGAGGTCTGCATTGGGACTGAAAAAAAGTTGCTGGAGCAGGTGGTCTGGTGTGAAGCTTGGACAAAAAATGGTGAATATTTATTGACAAAGAAGCTACTATGTGATATATTTACCATATTTATTCATTCATCCTTTGGAACTACTTTGTCCTGGTTAGCATTGTTGTGGTTTAAAATTACTGTTTTTTGGAGGGGGGTAGAGGACCGACTAGATTCATTGGATATGTAGGGATTTTTAGCTCAAATTAAAGGTGAAATGAAATATTAACACAGAATTATTACATAACCTAAATGGGAACTATTCCATCCAGTGAAATTAGTCGTGAATAGGTAATTTGCTCTGGATGTTCTCATACTGATTTAAAGATAAGCTCATGTCAGAATCATTTAAAAGTATTTGAGCAGATGGAGTGCTTAAAATCTTGAGGTTTTAGGAGTTCTGTAGATTTCATGGCTAAGGTTTCTTGAGAAAATCTTGATGGTTGCAGGGTGGAGGTTCATAGAACAGGTAAGTGAGGCTTCCATTAAACAAAGAGCTCAAATTTTCTTGAATAATTAATCTTTGCATTGCAGAATGGAGATTCATATTAATTGAAAACAATGAAGAGCTCAGAGTTTTAAGCATGAATGACAATTTTGTTGTGAGCTGGTCATGTATATTTAATTATGCAAAATAACGAGCTGGCCGATGGGCTTTTGATCTTGCCCCTTGGGAGATGGTCTGGCCGAATGTGATCCCAAACATTTTGGAGGTGCAATTTTAAGCTTGTTTTATACTTGGTTACAAACTCATGGATAAACACGTATTAATGCAATGTACATATGAGATTTAAACTGGGAAGAGTCAGAGCTTGATAATGGCAAATGCATTTAAAGAATTTCTATCCACTTAAAAATTATTAGTTATTTGGCATGAACATACTTATTAGATTATACATAGGCAGAATACATTAATTAAAATATTGATTGTTATAACCTTTAGAGAAACACCCAGATGAATAAAACATTGGTTTGGCAAGAAGTGCATTCTCAAACACTTTTCTCTGACTCTCTCTCTCTCTCTCTCTGTGTGTGTGTGTGTGTGTGTGTGTGTGTGTGTGTGTGTGTGTGTGTGAGAGAGAGAGAGAGAGAGAGAGAGAGAGCGCAAGAGCGTGTGTGCATGCAAGTGTGCATTTGCAGAATGTCTCATTGTTTCAGTTCAGATAAATGTCCACTGAGGTATAGAGCATTTCAGCGCAAAATGCTAAGGTAGTAAAAAAGCTTGTTGAATTTATTAAGTGACCATTTCATTAATAAGAATAAAATATTTCTTTGTTCTGAGGTTTTTCGTGAGACTGTGCCAGAGGAGGTCAGCTTGGGGTTGTAAACCATTATGTCCTCGAGGTAATCTGCTCCGCATGGTGCCATTTAGGCTGGGTTTAACAAACATCTTGTGTATTTCAGCATCTTCCCAGGATACCAAATTGCCTTGGTATAGATAACAAGACAGCGGGAATCTGTGTGTGTGTTGTTGTTGTTGTTGTTTTTTAAATAAAGGAGGTTGTGTTTTTCTTTCCAAAATAGCAATTTGGACCCTCTGGGAGGGGAGGTTTGGATGAAGAGATTTCCTCTGTTTATAATATCTGAGGGACACATGAATTTGCAAGCTAAAATAATATTGGAAATATTGATATTGGGGCATGGCCAGGATTTGATCCTCCAGGCAAATACAAACTTTAAATAATTATATAACAAGAATGTGCAGTCCAGTACATCTCTTAACTGTGCACTGTACTGTAAAATAAATATTTGTAAATCAATCACTTTGTATGTTGGCTAATGTGGCAGCTAAACACATGTCGGAACTAAAGTTGTGAACTGTAGAACATGCTGTAGGATTGGTCTGTGAAGTTAACTGGAGCTAATAGTTTTTTAGATTTGTTGCTTTATCATTTGCTTCATCATTCCTAATTTGCACATCATTCAAAAAATATTAATCCAAATGTCACTTGTGTTGGTGTCATTTACAGCTCTTACACAGAAAATTGTCACCCATTGTTTTGTTACATGCTAGTGTAAACTTGAGTATGACTATAACGGTTGCTTTGAGGTAAAGAATAAACCACTTGAAGAAGCGCTGTAATAGGAAAGCAATCCACGTTGGTGTGGTGTGGTGTGGACTGGAGTTACCATCCAGAAGTTGATTATTTTTGTACAACAGTACACCCTGCAGTGTTTTATTCCTCTTATACCACAATTAGTAAATGCTAAAAATCAGTTGGAACATCCACAAAACAAGTTAGTTCCTGTTGTCACTTGGATTATAGCGTCTATAAACAGTCATTAGCTACCCAGACTCTAGGTTTGTTTGTTTTTTTCATAAAGTTAAGTTAGTGAGAAACCTAAAAGCATAAACTCCTTTGTCCTCAAAATGTAAAATGACAGCTGTTACTAAGTGCTGACGCAAGGTGCTTTTGGACCAAACAGTTTTAAAAGAGATATGCAGAGCCATGGCCTCACTTTCGTTTATAAATGCCTTGAGACCTCAAGAATGGCATAGGAATAGTTTTAAGTGTTAACAATAAATCTAATATAGTAATTTTTATGATTAAAGTGATTCATACAGGTAGCGGTCTGAGTGAATGACCTTGACATCTGTGATGTCACTGCAGGAAGTCTATCAGTCTCATCGCCATATCTGCTATACTAAAACACAGAGCTAACTCCAACTCCAGTCCTCCATTTTGAGCTAATTTATCGCCATGCCACGTAGATGTGTTGCTGGCAGTTGCAGCAACATGACAGAAGGTGGATTTGCGTTGCATTCATGGCCCAAGAATGTTCAAACTGCAAAGATTTGGACACATTTTGCGAGAAGTTCACGGGCACATTGGGTGCCTACGAAGTGGTCGCCTCTCCTCTGCACATTTTACTGAAGACTCATATAAGACCTCTGATCTGTTGAGGAACGTGGGCTATAGGCCCGTAGTGAAAGAGCGTGCAGTACCAACAACTAAATAAAACTACAAGAAAAGGAAAGTATTTATTTTATTTAAAAAAAAAAGGAAAGTAAGTTCAGTTGCACCAGTTCTCCCAGAATGTGAGCCAAGGGTTGTTGGTAAAACCCGGGACGGAACATGACGGGACATATGATTGCTCAGGCAGTGACCTCCCCATGGTTGTTGCCAAAACTGGTGACATCCCGGGTTTTAGTAATTGCCTGAGCCGAGCAGTAATGGTGGAGTACTCAGTATGAAGAAAATGGAGAATGAGTGGACCAGCCGTCTGATTTCTCTGCTGGATATGCTTGCCTCAGCAGCAATATATCACCCTTACGTGGAAGAAGCAAATGAACGGAGAACTGAACAAACAACTGAAAGTCAGATTGTTTCAAAACAATTGGCCACAAGATCGGCCTTCAAGACACGAGAACACAGACGGGTAAGCGCCGACTCTCATTTGGATAAAAAAAACAACAAACACAACACATTGTTTACCTGAATTTAGATTAATACATGCAACTTGTATTGTGTATTTAAGTTATCGGTATAAGATTATTTAATTTGCTTGTCTCAATTCATCTGATTATTTAATTAGCCTTTTACATTTTATCAGTGAAAATGCATGCATGTACATGTATGTTGCATAAGTTATAACACTTATCCTGTTTTAATGAGAGTCAACCCACAGTCAATAAAGTCAAATCAGTCTTAGTTGAGCAAGTCGGTAACAGTATTTCTTACTTTCACCATAAATTTTTACAACCCCGATTCCAAAAAAGTTGGGACAAAGTACAAATTGTAAATAAAAACAGAATGCAATAATTTACAAATCTCAAAAACTGATATTGTATTCACAATAGAACATAGACAACATATCAAATGTCGAAAGTGAGACATTTTGAAATTTCATGCCAAATATTGGCTCATTTGAAATTTCATGACAGCAACACATTTCAAAAAAGTTGGGACGGGGCAATAAGAAGCTGGAAAAGTTAAAGGTACAAAAAAGGAACAGCTGGAGGACCAAATTACAACTCATTAGGTCAATTGGCAATAGGTCATTAACATGACTGGGTATAAAAAGAGCATCTTGGAGTGGCAGCGGCTCTCAGAAGTAAAGATGGGAAAAGGATCACCAATCCCCCTAATTCTGCGCCGACAAATAGTGGAGCAATATCAGAAAGGAGTTCGACAGTGTAAAATTGCAAAGAGTTTGAACATATCATCATCTACAGTGCATAATATCATCAAAAGATTCAGAGAATCTGGAAGAATCTCTGTGCGTAAGGGTCAAGGCCAGAAAACCATACTGGGTGCCCGTGATCTTCGGGCCCTTAGACGGCACTGCATCACATACAGGCATGCTTCTGTATTGGAAATCACAAAATGGGCTCAGGAATATTTCCAGAGAACATTATCTGTGAACACAATTCACCGTGCCATCTGCTGTTGCCAGCTAAAACTCCATAGTTCAAAGAAGAAGCCATATCTAAACATGATCCAGAAGCGCAGACGTCTTCTCTGGGCCAAGGCTCATTTAAAATGGACTGTGGCAAAGTGGAAAACTGTTCTGTGGTCAGACGAATCAAAATTTGAAGTTCTTTATGGAAATCAGGGACACCGTGTCATTCAGACTAAAGAGGAGAAGGATGACCCAAGTTGTTATCAGCGCTCAGTTCAGAAGCCTGCATCTCTGATGGTATGGGGTTGCATTAGTGCGTGTGGCATGGGCAGCTTACACATCTGGAAAGACACCATCAATGCTGAAAGGTATATCCAGGTTCTAGAGCAACATATGCTCCCATCCAGACGACGTCTCTTTCAGGGAAGACCTTGCATTTTCCAACATGACAATGCCAAACCACATACTGCATCAATTACAGCATCATGGCTGCGTAGAAGAAGGGTCCGGGTACTGAACTGTCCAGCCTGCAGTCCAGATCTTTCACCCATAGAAAACATTTGGCGCATCATAAAACGGAAGATACGACAAAAAAAGACCTAAGACAGTTGAGCAACTAGAATCCTACATTGGAGAAGAATGGGTTAACATTCCTATCCCTAAACTTGAGCAACTTGTCTCCTCAGTCCCCAGACGTTTACAGACTGTTGTAAAGAGAAAAGGGGATGTCTCACAGTGGTAAACATGGCCTTGTCCCAACTTTTTTGAGATGTGTTGTTGTCATGAAATTTAAAATCACCTAATTTTTCTCTTTAAATGATACATTTTCTCAGTTTAAACATTTGATAGGTCATCTATGTTCTCTTCTGAATAAAATATGGAATTTTGAAACGTCCACATCATTGCATTCCATTTTTATTTACAATTTGTACTTTGTTCCAACTTTTTTGGAATCGGGGTTGTATTTATATGACTTTGGTCTATAGCTGTCAAAGGCCTCGGCCTTAAAACCGGTTTCTGCTGTGATGTCACGCACTCAGGGCTGGCTGGCTCAGCAGGACAGCTCGAATGCCAACTTTGCAGTCGATTTTAATTCTCAAAAAAATATATATATATTTTTATTTCCATTTATGCAGCATACAAGAGTCAAGGATGGAGACACTATCCACTCAGAAATGTATTTAAAAATAAAGGTTCTGCATATCTCCTTTAAGGACTTATTGAGAGGAACTACCAACTGGAGAGCTACCCAAAATGCTTTCAAGGGATTTTTTTTTTTTCTGGTTTCATTCACACCACCAGTAGGAATGCTGAAATGATGTACGGTAAGCCAGCTTGCTAGCATGATGTTAGCAGGAAATGCAAGTGAAAATGTTTATATTTCACTTACACGTGTCAAAATAGTGCTGTATTTCCTCCGTTGTATATATGCTCAATAAAGCATGAACTTTGCTGTCAGTCCATTTTTTTTTTCATTTTTTAACGCTAACTTTAAGAAGTATTGTTTACATGGCTAAATTTTACACTGATTTATCACTTTTACATTGTATGCTATTTTACCAAAAAATGAAAGAAACATCATATAACCTAAGGAAAAGCAATAGCCATCAACTGCAAATAAATTCCAGTAGATTTAAGAATTCTTATGTAAATACTCATTTTTAAGTATAAATTGTGAACAGGATAGTTTTTAGCACTTCTGTAATTTTTTTTTTTTTTTTGTGTGTGTTGTCTATGGTTTTAGTTGTTTAATGTTTGTAACTTAAGATATGTGTCTTTATCTGTAGAAATAAAGATTACAAGATAAGATTTTTAAAAATGGTGGTTGCCGGTACCACATTGGCTGATGTTTGACCGATCAATATACATTTACGTCTCTCATGGGTCTTCTTGTGCTGGGAGAGTACCTACCCTGAAGCAGGAGTTTATAAAGTACCTCAAAATGGTGTTCTAAGAACTACTATCCTTCTCAGTTTCTGCAGTGTGGAAACACAAAAAGGAGGAGCTTCCTCCGGTAGTTCTAAAAGCTATGAAAATGTTACTCTGGTCCAAAAGTACCTACTGGTGACTCCTTTCATAAATGCTAAATAAACATCTCAGCACATGCTGATCAGTCAGTTTCAAGAATTCAGTTTGAATTAGTTGTGTATTTTGTTTATAGCCATGATTCATTCACTTCCATAATAAATGAGTGTTGAAATCCTTGGCTCTATCTTGGACTAGTTCGTGATTAGGTTAAAAAACACGATAGTGTTCCTTTATATCTCTCCCAGACGGATGAGAATGGGAAATGGGCTGTGATGGACTCAGATTAATAGTCACTTTCCCCCATCCAGCTGCTCTGTCCATGAGCTGGGGGCATTTAAAGAGGGGCAGATGCTCAGACAGCACTCTTCACCATAGACACCAAACACTATGACTCACCTTTAATGATCCTGGAAATGTCAAAGGCACTCACCTCCCTCACACTAACTTCACATAGTGTGTGTCTCTTACTCACACACATACACACACTGCTATACACTTGTGCAATTTGTGTTAGTGAGATTGCAGCCAACATCCACTTAAGAACCTTTTAGGATATTCTGAGCTCTCAGAAAATTTGCTTACATTTCAAGCACTGCAGCCTCTTTCTTTAATTTGATTGAGGCTGACCAGGCAATGCCAGTCAGCCCGAGTAACCCCAGGACACAATTCTTCTCATATATATATATATATATATATATATATATATATATATATATATATATATATATAAAGGCACCATATTGAGGCTACAGCTAAATATGGAGACGGATAGAAACACGGCAGGGTGTGGGTGCTTTTTTTTTCGTTGATTTTCCCTAGTTATAGTTTATCATTTAAAAATAAAATAAAAACAGATTAAAAATTTACACAAATATGAAACCTAAAGCGATGGAGTGGCACTGTTGCATCTCATTATGTTTTCGCATAACCTATAAGTGCATCTCACCCTGCCATTGAGATTTTTAGACAATTCTGAAGACTTGTAGTGTTACTATCTTTTGTTACAACTTTTGCACAACACTTGATTTGGATTGTGTTGTCAAGCCTTACAATTGGACTTGAATTTAAAAAAAAAACAGATTGGATCATGACAAGTTTTCTTTTGCACAAGGTCGGCCATTTTCTTCCTACTATGTTTCTCTTTGTCTATAAGCCACACCCCTAAATGTTACATGCAGCTAAATTAATCGTGCTTATGCGAAGAGCGGCTAGCAACCGCAGTAACAACTGATGGGTTCATAATGAAATCATGGGGCATGTTTAAAAATACCATTTTAACAAACTGGGGACGGGAGCTGGGATTTAAAATGCAAAATTATGAAGAAAAACAAACCAAAAGTAAAATCTCACATTTTTACCATTTACCACAGAATAAATGCAAAATATTAAATTCAAGAAATATAAAGGTGAACTTGTATTGATATTATTAATTTAATATGATTAAAATTAATGTAACCAGACATTGTGGCAGGGTAAGATCCTGTAGGAAACTGCACAAGTCTATAGAACACATTTCTACAAACAAAGCAATAGAATAGGATCTCCTAGAATCGGACCTCCTCTCAGCTCTCCAGAGGTCTGTAGCATCTGTTTGCCCTCCATCATCTCCACCTGAGCATTACTGAAAATCAGCCATGACGAGCTCCATCTAGCCAGCCCTGACCTCATAGCTCTACTAACAATCTCTCATATAGACAGCCATAAGCTACGCCTAACCAAAAACTATCCATCTTTAATCATGTGCAGTCTTTAAAACACTTAGCTCAAGCTCAACAGATGGTGAAGTGTGTGAGATAAGGTTACGCACGCTGACGATCCTCTCCGAGGTTCCAGCGCGGGACACAGTGGTGCCGTTGAGTCCCACGAGTGAGGGCAGCGTCTGAGACATCCAGTTGGTGACCATGGCCATGGTGCTGAGCACCGCTCCGATCTTCAGCAGTGGCACGCTCATGGTGCTCACAGCCACCCGGCCTTACCACCCCCCAGCCCAACCTGCTGAGCCCCTCGCCAGGGGGCCCACACACTCACTCTCTCTCTCACACACACACTCACGTGAACGACTCGAGCGTTGTACACGATACACTCACACACTTGCGGTCGTCTCTTAACAACAGGCTGGATGCACAAATGCAACAGCGAAAGCCAGAGCGGGATCCAGGGGCATCACACTCAGTCAGTCCACCCGGCTCCTGATGTCTAAAAGCGAATACCAGAGTCTCTCTCTCTCTCTCTCCTCCACCCTTTCTCTCACGCTCTCTCTTTCAAGATGCAGAGCTGCGCATTGGCTGCCTCACTATCTCACTCTCTCGCTCTCATCCCCTCCCTCCCTTCTCTTCCCGCTCTCTCTTTGCCTCTCCAGCCACCTCATGCACACATCCTTTACTCATCTCATTCTGCTTTTTTTGTAAACAGCAAATGAACAGTGGGAGGCTAAGACAAAAACGCGCCTCTCAGATCTTCTGCAACAATTAGGCCTGTTTTAAGCCTGGATAAGTCTCACTCACAGCTGTACAGAGTGGGATTAAAAGCTACTGCTATATTAAACTCATCATGTGTGTGTGTGTGTGTGTGTGTGTAGCAGAGCGAAGAGTAAGAAGAGTAGATAGATGTCTCCTGGAGTATTAATGAAGAAAAAATGTGTGCACTTCTCTCCTTCTGGACAGTTCATCAATCATACACTCCACCTGACATCTCCATAATTGTTCTGTAATACAGAAAAGCAGTGCAGTGCAGGATTCTGGCACGAGCATGTTACCATTTTCTCCTCTCTCTCACCTGAGCTGACTTACACACTCAGGTCACTCTCTCACAGGAAACAGGCTGTCACGCTTGTATGAGTGACCCCAGACGTGTTCATTTAAATGGAACCAAGCATGACAAATAAAACCCCGGAATACTGAACATATCTCAATTAAGCACTAACTTCATTGACTATATTGAATATTGCATAAATGGATAAGTGATAACGGACTACGTGCTTTGGTTTCCAGCAATCATCTAATCAGGGGTGTGTCCAGGGGCGAGGTTTAGCTAGTTGGATATAACTGACTGATATATAGCCCAGCAATCGAACAAGTAGAAATCCCATTATTCTATCCACATTCACTGGATATGAGCAACCGCATGCTCCGATTGGCTACTCTACTACTAGGCTATCAGCTCATATACCATGAGTAGAGAAAAAGAAAATGGCGGAGCGTGTTGCTGAACCAACCGAGGACGAAATAAAAACGCTACTCAAAAACAAAACCCCAAAAAATAAAAAAAAAGCAACAAAATATGGAATGAAAGTATTTGTTGGTAAGAACGTATCTTTTTTAAATTTTTCAAGAATTATTATTATCACATTTTTCACAAATTGATCCTGTCATTTTGCCGATTTGTTTACATTCTAAGCGGAAATTATTTTCTCGGACGTTTTGTATAAAGTTTTTATTTATCATATTTGCAAAAAATAAAAATACTCTTTCTCAAAATCCAGTGAATGTGGACAGAATAAAACAGTTATTCCACTCAATCTCGTTGTACATGGCTTATAGTCAACTCTGCGCTATGTGCCTCGTCGGCTGCCAGCTCATGTACGACTCGATTTCGTAAAATAACTGTTAATTATATTCGCAGAAATCATATTTTAGTCAACATTTTAGTCTCTGTGCATTTATTTTATTACAGAAATTACTTTTCCAGTGATCTTTTGTCTTGGAAGTGGCACGTAAAGGATTAAAAAGAGGTTTAAAATTGAAATAATTCTATAATAACTTGTAAAAATGAGTTAATTAGTCATAATAATAACAGATACCTCATAACAAGTAAATGTGCTAATGATAAGTAATAACAGAAAATAATTGTAAAATTGAACTAATCATTTGTAATGACACAATAATAACGATGCTATATAACTAATTGTGAGATAACATCCAGCAAGCTAATAAATTCTAAACCCGTAAAAATAATAACAAACTAAAACAAGAGCAACTAATTTGTCACTGTTAACACGGTGATCTCATGATTGCATTTCAAAATTGGCAGTTTGCAATCAAAATTTGCAATAATAAAAAAGCAAAAACAAACAAACAAACAAAAACACTACTTCAATTTAATTGTTTTCTTAAGTTGCAGCTCAGGGTTTCTGTACTTTTACATTATAGTTCATCTATGCCCTAAGTATTTATTAGATTGTTGCCTCATATTACCTTTCCAATAAATAAACAAATCCCACAAACCAAAGAGCTATAGGTAGCTAATGCTAATGACTCTGAGGGAAGCCCCGCCCCCCAATAATGGGTGCCTTTCTAATAAAACTGGTGATTAAAACAGGGATATTCTGTGAAGTCATAGATTTCTGGTTGTTTCCAAATCAAGAAAAGGATCAACCACCATGCCTTCCAAGTGGGCAGAGTTCCCAGTCACGATGCTTCATCTCATCTCATCTCATCTCATTATCTCTAGCCGCTTTATCCTTCTACAGGGTCGCAGGCAAGCTGGAGCCTATCCCAGCTGACTACGGGCGAAAGGCGGGGTACACCCTGGACAAGTCACCAGGTCATCACAGGGCTGACACATAGACACAGACAACCATTCACACTCACATTCACACCTACGGTCAATTTAGAGTCACCAGTTAACCTAACCTGCATGTCTTTGGACTGTGGGGGAAACCGGAGCACCCGGAGGAAACCCACGCGGACACGGGGAGAACATGCAAACTCCACACAGAAAGGCCCTCGCCGGCCACGGGGCTCGAACCCGGACCTTCTTGCTGTGAGACGACAGCGCTAACCACTACACCACCATGCTGCCCACAATTGATATTGATTTAAAAATAAAAAAAAATCTTTTCTAGCATAGCTGTTCATTTGATACTCGTACATCATGTCAGATCACATCACATCACGTCGCCATCTGATCAAGGAGACAAATGAATTCATTGAGTCCTTACGTTTTCACACAAACGCTCTGAAAATGAGCTGAGTCATAGTCATTAGCATTCTGCAGCTAGCCAATACATGATTTTGGACCTATAGGTTTTGTACATACTAAATCAATGAGAAGAGAAGTGTATTAGCGGTAGCTCTTGAGTGATGTAGTGGTAATGTGTTTGTTTTGTAATTAGAAGATTTGAACTCTAGTGCTGCCTCGGTATTCCATTAGTCTTGAGTATTAAATTGCTTTAATTTAATATACCTTTATAAGGCTGGAGAAAATCTTATTAGTGTTGTGTGACGCAGTTGTGTTAGTCTGATAATAACACAATTAACTTGGGATACCATGTGAACTAGGATGATCCAATGAACCAATGCGTTGCTGCTTCACAGCTCCAGGGTTCAATCCTGAGCTCAGGTTTCTCTCTCTGAACAGTTTTCCATGTTGGAAAAGTCCAAGTCCCAAACTGGCCATGCTTGTTTTCACCACGGTGTGAATGGTACCCTGGTTTCAAATCTGTGTTGTGATCAGGATAAAGTGCTTTCTGAAGAAGAATGAATAAGGTCTCTGATTAATTTTTATAGTGAGATGGTGAAAGAAAAACTGAAAACACGTCCCATTGATTCTGTTGGAGTAAAACCACCAGTAACCACACAATAAGCAACAACCAAGAAGCGCACTGTGAAAAAAAACAAAAAAACAAAAACGTAGACATTCCAGGCCAAACACTGCACATTTTGTTCAGAGCTAAATCAGCAACATCTTCGTTTTTGATTCCAACCAACCAGAAGCTGCACCTGTTTCCACTCGTTTAATCAACTGGTCTTTGATTACGAGCATGGCTTCAGCTTTTCATTGCAGCCAAATAGGAGCTCTCGGAAATCATCCAATCAGAGAAGAGTCCAAAAGAAAACACGTCCACCTTCGTTTCGTTGTTAAAAAATATACGACATATGCTACGCTCGTAGTTAGTCTTTGTTGCACAATTTAGACAATGTCTTTATGGCTTTTTGATCATTTAAACAATAACGATTTGCTATATCCGGTCAGAAATATCTAGCATTACCAGTAAGAGGATACATCTTTGTGGCTTCTTCAGGGATTGACTCAAATGGCAGAATTTCATGTTAAATTTCAACAACGACAAAAGAAAGTTCAGCAACTTGGTAAATATAATTAGCTTTGATTTTCTGTAAACATTTTAGCGCCGACGTAATGAGCTGATAATTTTTTTTTGGCACATCAACATTAGTTCTAGCCCTCTTGGCATTCTGCTGTGATGCACAACAGTGAATTCTTAATCAATGCCTGAACAGGCCTAATTTTCTTATGCTCGTGGGCATTTTTACACCTTAAATAAATAAAGGTTTTGTGTTTGCCTATTGCATATTCTCATCGAGTGATGAATGAGGTTTCTCTCTGCTTTATGATTTGACTTGTGGAGAGCAGGACGTGCTTCGCAGAGACACATCTTTTGCAATCAAGATGAAATCAAAAGTGACAACCGCTAGACATGTAGTCTTACAATACTCTAGTCCTGAAGGACACAACAGGGGAAAAAAAAGAAAAAAAAAGTGCTGTACTGGACTCCAGAGCTGGAGTCTTAAAGATAAGCATGATTAGTTAATCTGTTTTCCTGGTTGATCTAGAGCAACATTGCCATCCGGTGGCAAGAATGCAGTACTGCTACCAACAGATGTCCTCGGTATGGTTTGTCTCAGCAACTGTTGCTTGGTAGCAAACAGGAGCATCAGCAATGCGAGCACCATTACAGAGCCAAGCATTTCTCCTTCTGAAGAGTAAATAATATCATCTCTGTTAGAAAAACTACTAAAACATAAATATATATCAGAAATGATCTGTAGACGGGGGCGGCACGGTGGTGTAGTGGTTAGCGCTGTCGCCTCACAGCAAGAAGGTCCTGGGTTCGAGCCCCGGGGCCGGCGAGGGCCTTTCTGTGTGGAGTTTGCATGTTCTCCCCGTGTCCGCATGGGTTTCCTCCGGGTGCTCCGGTTTCCCCCACAGTCCAAAGACATGCAGGTTAGGTTAACTGGTGACTCTAAATTGACCGTAGGTGTGAATGTGTGTGTGAATGGTTGTCTGTGTCTATGTGTCAGCCCTGTGATGACCTGGCGACTTGTCCAGGGTGTACCCCGCCTTTCGCCCGTAGTCAGCTGGGATAGGCTCCAGCTTGCCTGCGACCCTGTAGAAGGATAAAGCGGCTACAGATAATGAGATGAGATGAGATCTGTAGACGGTAGACCTCATGGACTTTTACAGCAATGCGTATTAAGAAACTACATGCCAATCTACAGTATATATCAGGGGTGTCTAAACTTATTCACAAAGGACTGATGTGGATGGAGATTTCTGTTAAAAACCACCAAGAACCACATATGTGGATAAGATTAGACTGTAATAGCTATATAATAGCTAATTTACTTCTGGTGGAAAAAAAAAGACGAATTGTAAAGAATTATACGGTGAGAATGCTAAACTTTATCAGCATCATCCATATTTTGTCTCGGTCTCATCACTAATTCAATCGTAAAACTCAAAGTCAGTCATGGCGTGTAAACATGAGCCCTGAGGAAATAATCGCTGAGTCATTCACAGTTCTCTTGGTTAACTTTCTTCTTATTCAATCATTTAAACATGTTAAAGGTTTGTCCGTTGCTGTATATACGGAGTAAGCGCTCTTCTCAGTTTTGATGATGACGTGACTGAGCAGGAGTGTAGTGGACATTTTGTTAGCTGCTATCGTCGAACAACTTTAATTGATTAAGCTTACGTCTGTTTCCCTCAGGCATGTAACGATGAAGAAACCTGACTAAATTGTGAGGAAATCACATGTAGGTTTTATGCATTTTTAGTCAAGATTTAAATCTATGTTTAACAAACTGGCTAAATTTTGAAACAAAGTCCTTCCTACGCCATGTGGCACATTACGCAGTGCCGATCTCCATTTCTGTAGCCCTCGGGCTCTCCATAGCTAGGGTTAGAGTGGGGGGCTGGTCCTCTGGTAACTGTGAGAGTTTGACTCCCCATTCACATCTGTATAGAGAGCGTGCACGTGATGTCACGAGGTCACGTGATATTTGTTTATCTGCAATCTTGGACGGCATGGCCGCGCATAGAACTTAGACGAACCCGTTCTAATTATCAAGTGTGTGGGAGTAGATCTTTCGAGAATGGTTTTATCTTGTTCAGCATTTGGTTGTACCAATAGACAGGGCCAAAAGGAGGGCCTGTCATTTTATAGATTCCCCGCAGACGAGGAGAGACGTGCAAAATGGGTGTCCGCTGTGCGAAGAGAAAACTGGTACCCCAGTTCTACCAGCCGAATTTGTAGTGAACACTTCATATCAGGTAGGTGTAATCTTCTAATTCAATACTCCTAGTACATCTGTTAAGTTGATTTTCGGACTGAATGATAACTGCATAATTAGAAACTAGACGGTACAGTGTCTACAGTTACAGTCAGATTTCGAACATTCTTATGATAAAACGCCCTGCATAGTCTCTTTATGATAAATGTCTTAATGCCACTTACCCGTGAGGTTATCAAGTAGACATTCTTCTTCGGAACCTTCCAGAGGTATAGTTGGGATACCCATCCCGCAACAAAATATTTATAAGCTTCCAGGCTCTTGTAAGCTTTGAGGGCTTTGCCAGTGTAACACGATTCACGATTAACAAGAAAATTGTAAATGTCGTGGTAGGCCAGATCGGGCAAATCGCCGGCACCGCAGCTCCGAATTTCCCTGAACAAGGATTGCGGCAAGTTGTACGGATCTGCAATCCCCAACCTGGAACACTTTTCCACGTAACGCTGCCTCATGTCACCTTCAAGATGCTGAACAAACTTAGACAAGTTATCGCGCGATGTAGATGGGATATTTTCAGAATTTTCTTGGGGATTACTCCCTGGATCCATTACGCTTGCGCAGGGTAAACAATCCTGAAGCCGTCCAATATGGCGGAGTAAACACAGACAGGTCACGTGACTGCACATCCTCTATTGTAGCGTGCCTTGCCAGAAGGCACCATTTTTATGATTGTCTTTGGTATGACCCAACCGTGAATAGAACTTGCGATCTCCTGATTGCGAGGCGGACACGCTAACCACTAGGCCAACTTGCAGTAAATTTTGAAACAAACCCAACGTAAAATATATTTACGATGTCATGAAGTAAAGAGAAAAACAACAACTCATCTCATCTCATTATCTCTAGCCGCTTTATCCTGTTCTACAGGGTCGCAGGCAAGCTGGAGCCTATCCCAGCTGACTACGGGCGAAAGGCGGGGTACACCCTGGACAAGTCGCCAGGTCATCACAGGGCTGACACATAGACACAGACAACCATTCACACTCACATTCACACCTACGGTCAATTTAGAGTCACCAGTTAACCTAACCTGCGTGTCTTTGGACTGTGGGGGAAACCGGGGCACCCGGAGGAAACCCACGCGGACACGGGGAGAACATGCAAACTCCGCACAGAAAGGCCCTCGCTGGCCACGGGGCTCAAACCCGGACCTTCTTGTTGTGAGGCGACAGCGCTAACCACTACACCACCGTGCCGCCCAACAACAACTCAATTTAGATAAATTATCCAATCAGCCAATCATGTAGCAGCAGCAGAATAATGCATAAAAGAGCTTCAGTTAAAGTTTACATCAAACATCAGAATGAGGGAAAAGTGTTCTCAGTGACTTTAACCATGTTGTTGGTTAAAGATGGGCTGGTTTGAGTATTTCAGAACCTGCTGATCTCTTGGGGTTTTCGCACACAACAGTTGGCAGTTCTACAGAAGGAAACACCATGTTGATGAGATCGATCAGGGGACAACAGTCAGACTTGTTTGAGCTGACAGAACTTATATAAGCAGTCTTTACAACCGTGATGAGCAGAAAAGCATGCACAATACATCGAAGCTTGAGGTGGATGAGGTACAAGAGCAGAAAACCACATAAAGTTCCAAGAACAGGAACGTGAGCTGTGCTACAGTCGGCAGAGCCTCATCCAAACTGGATAGTTGAAGATTGGAAAATGTTTCCAATCTACAACCGTACTATGATAAACCTTGATGGATGTTTAAATAGCAAAACAGTGCTGATACTGTGTCATATCACAAACATTGATCAAAATGATCCAAAAACCATTGAATCCTAATAAATTCAAGTTGTAGATTCAAGTTATTGATAGATAAACATGTTATTGCGAATTAAATCAATAATTCAATTCAAGAGCCCAATCAAATAAATGAATAACCTTAATTTCATGATTTCTACCACTGTAAAAAAAAAAAAAGGTTAAAAAAGTAGACCTCTTATTGTGAGATGTTACAAACCTTCTTTTAAAGGTGCAGTGTGTAACTTTTAGGGCCCTCTGCTGACTGTGAAAAGAATTGCATTTAACACAAAACAAAACAAAAAAGCCCACCACCACCAACAACAAAACACAGATCCAACCAGCTTTGCTAAATAAATAAATAAATAAATAAATAACATATTACATATATGCTTTGTACTAGATATTTTTACAGAAAAGAATCCAAGCAAAGCAGCAATTTTCCTGCTGGTTGAAGAGTAAATTTAAGAGTAAAGACCAAGAAAAGCATAAAACATTTCCAACAGATCCACTGCAAGAGGGTCATGCAAGATGTTGTAAAAACTGGACTATTATACTCATCTCATCTCATTATCTCTAGCCGCTTTATCCTTCTACAGGGTCGCAGGCAAGCTGGAGCCTATCCCAGCTGACTACAGGCGAAAGGCGGGGTACACCCTGGACAAGTCACCAGGTCATCACAGGGCTGACACATAGACAACCATTCACACCTACGGTCAATTTAGAGTCACCAGTTAACCTAACCTGCATGTCTTTGGACTGTGGGGGAAACCGGAGCACCCGGAGGAAACCCACGCGGACACGGGGAGAACATGCAAACTCCACACAGAAAGGCCCTCGCCGGCCCCGGGGCTCGAACCCGGACCTTCTTGCTGTGAGGCGACAGCGCTAACCACTACACCACCGTGCCGCCCGGACTATTATACTGTATTTTTAAAATTGCATTCTTACATGTACGTCTAGAAACAGGGATTAGAAATATTACAGCGAATGAGAATGTAAACTGAAAATGAACAATGTATTGACTGAATATAAAAAGAAAAACACAAACAAAATCACAATTCTTCCAGAGTGGAAATGTTATTAACTTTATTTCAAGATAGTCTCGTCTAAACCTAAACTGTCTCCCAATTTCATCACTTCCTGAATTCCTGACTACAAGAATGTAGTGTTAGATCATCGCGATAGCTGGATTTTCAAAAGAAAAAAAAAACTCTGTGTAGCATGTATTTCTAATACAATTCTGCAAGCAACAAATCACAGTCCAAAGTAGAAGGATGCTAAAAATAAATACATGCTTCTGTTTAAAGGCTTGGTTTGGTTTTACAGTGTAGGCTATCATATAAAGAATCCTATTAACCATTAGTTTTAGTTTTAACTGGTTTCCAACAAGGGCAGCACGGTGGTGTAGTGGTTAGCACTGTCGCCTCACAGCAAGAAGGTTCTGGGTTCGAGCCCAGTGGCTGATGAGGGCCTTTCTGTGTGGAGTTTGCATGTTCTCCCCGTGTCTTCTTGGGTTTCCTCCGGGTGCTCCGGTTTCCCCCACAGTCCAAAGACATGCAGGTTAGGCTAATTGGTGGCTCTAAATTGACCGTAGGTGTGAATGGTTGTTTCTTTCTATGTGTCAGCCCTGCGATGATCTGGCAACTTGTCCAGGGCATAACCCGCCTCTCGCCCATAGTCAGCTGGGATAGGCTCCAGCTTGCCAGCAACTCTGCACAGGATAAGCGGCTACAGATAATGGATGGATGTGTTTCCAGTTAAAGATGGAGGAGTGGGACACTGAAACAGGAATGTACTAATGTTCAGAACAAACCAAAATGATAATTAAATCATTACTAGTCCCTATCTAGAAATATGTTTAAGCACCAAATTGTGTTTGTAATCCTGACAGTGTTATTGTTGCATTCTGTTCCCCACACATGCTTTAATGATCATCTGCTATTTTACAAGAAGAAAAACATTTGTTTTATAATAAAAAAAATCATAAAATGGCAGTAAAACTTCTTCCATTTTCTGCTTGAATTTATTTCACAAGACTATTAAAAGATAATGAGGTCCCCTAGTGTAAAGCAGCTGTTCATTCTCTGGCCACCAGAGGGAACTCGTGTGCAAGAAATACATGCTACACCTCACACACCCTTATGGAAAACCATACAGTGTGTAATCATGATCAAATATGCATTTGTAAAATGATTGCCCCAGTTCTGAGTGAACATGGTGTAATTTTAGCTGTCATTAAGTGGTGGAGTGTGTGCTGGAGGGCTGATGGAGAAGTCACATGGCGGGTGTGCTGTAGACACATCTGTATGCAGCTCCATGGCTGTGTGCTCCACCACATTCAGCACGGCTCGGCTGTGTGAGCTGTAGCCATGGCAAAATGGCAGATTGGGCATCACAGGCACACACACACACCCTGCAGGCCCTTCACTCTGCTATTTCAGGCCACAGTCATTGCAGCTTCATTTAATAATTTGCTCATTTCTTCACACGGCTGATTCTAACATGCATACACAGATCCAAGTCGAGTTTGAATCCAAAACTGCACAAGCACACATCTGTTCAAACGTTCTGCTTTACCAAGTGCTCATCCACTTAAATCAGAAGCACCTATTAAAAATTCTGTTGTGGTATGAGCCTGCAGGGCTTTAGCTTTAAAAGGCATTTTAAAAAAAATCAGTTCCTACTGGATGAACTTCAGCCGACCTGAGAGCACAACACACACAAATGACCTCTGGGTGGCAGCATTGAGTAACGCTAGTCCATCCATTATCTGTAGCCGCTTATCCTGTTCTACAGGGTCACAGGCAAGCTGGAGCCTATCCCAGCTGACTACGGGCGAAAGGCGGGGTACACCCTGGACAAGTTGCCAGGTCATCACAGGGCTGACACATAGACACAGACAACCATTCACACTCACATTCACACCTACGGTCAATTTAGAGCCACCAGTTAACCTAACCTGCATGTCTTTGGACTGTGGGGGGAAACCGGAGCACCCAGAGGAAACCCACGCGGACACGGGGAGAACATGCAAACTCCACACAGAAAGGCCCTCGCCGGCCACGGGACTCGAACCCGGACCTTCTTGCTGTGAGGCGACAGTGCTAACCACTACACCACCGTGCTGCCCTAACGCTATTCCAAAACAAACAAATACTGTACAGTCATGTACACATTAAGGACAGACTTACAATCAACACCTTCTCCGTTATGTGTTCACCTATACGTATTCCTCATCAGGTCTGGCTAAAATTGATTGTGTTATTGATTTATATGCATGTTGTATTAGAATAAAAGATGCAGTCTGTAATTTTTATACATGGGTCTAGCCCTGCAATAATCACATCATCATTTCAAAAGATACCACACCAAAACACAGATTACAGTAAGTTTAGTTCTGTGCAATGGATCTTTTGGAAGAATGCTCAAATTGTAGCATTTTATTTTTCCTTCACAGTACTGACTCCTAAATTTGCTCATCAGTTTGTTTTGTCTGTGATACATAATAGACTTAACCCTAGCTATGTAATAGGCGAGAGGTACCGTAGAAACGGAGATCAGCACTGCCCAATGCGCCCTAAGGGCCTGGTTAGTACTGGAACAGGAGACTGCCTGGGAAGACCAGGTTCTGGCATGATAGGGACTTTGACATGATAGGCATAACCCTAGCTATGTAATAGGTGGGAGGTAGAAATGGAGATCAGCACTGCCCAATGCGCCTTAAGGGCCTGGTTAGTACTGTAACAGGAGACTGCCTGGGAAGACCAGGTTCTGGCACAATAGGGACTTTGACATGATAGGCATAACCCTAGCTACGTACAGTGCTCAGCATAAATGAGTGCACCCCCTTTGAAAAGTAACATTTTAAACAATATCTCAATGAACACAAACAATTTCCAAAATGTTGAAAAGACAAAGTTTAATATAACATCTGTTTAACTTATAACGGGAAAGTAAGGTTAATAATATAAACTTAGAGTACACATTTTTCGGTTTTACTCAAATTAGGGTGGTGCAAAAATGAGTACACCCCACAACAAAAACTACTACATCTAGTACTTTGTATGGCCTCCATGATTTTTAATGACAGCACCAAGTCTTCTAGGCATGGAATGAACAAGTTGGCGACATTTTGCAACATCAATCTTTTTCCATTCTTCAACAACGACCTCTTTTAGTGACTGGATGCTGGATGGAGAGTGATGCTCAACTTGTCTCTTCAGAATTCCCCAAAGAAAATAATTTCTTTACACCACAAAGGTAAAGGCTACAAGAAGATCAGCAAAGCTTTACTTATCAGTCAGAATACTGTAGCAAAAGTGGTACAAAAATTTAAGAAAGATGGAACTGCAACCATCTCACAGAGACGTCCAGGTCATCCACGGAAGTTAACACCTCAACAGGAGCGTCTTCTGATGAGAAGAGTTGAAGAAAATCGGCATGCAAGTTCACTGCAGTTATCTAAAGAAATAGAAAGCCAAACTGGGGTGACTATTTCCCGTGACACAATACGGCGTACACTGCAGAGGAACGGCATGCATGGATGCTGTCCACGAAAGAAGCCTCTCCTAAAGCCCAGGCACAAAAAAGCCCACCTAGAGTTTGCCAGGGCCCATGCTGACAAAGATGAAGACTACTGGGACTCTATACTCTGGAGTGATGAGACCAAGATAAATGTTTTCGGAACTGATGGCTTCAAAACTGTATGGCGTCGCAAAGGTGAAGAATACAAAGAAAAATGCCTGGTGCCTACAGTGAAACATGGTGGTGGCAGTGTCCTTATGTGGGGCTGCATGAGTGCTGCTGGTGTCGGGGAGCTGCATTTCATTGATGGCATCATGAATTCACAGACATATTGCTCTATACTGAAAGAGAAGATGCTACCATCACTCCGTGCCCTTGGTCGTCGTGCACTTTTCCAACATGACAATGATCCTAAACACACATCTAAGGCCACTGTTGGATTTCTGAAGAAGAACAGGGTGAAAGTGATTCAGTGGCCAAGTATGTCTCCTGATCTGAACCCAATTGAACACCTATGGGGAATTCTGAAGAGACAAGTTGAGCATCACTCTCCATCCAGCATCCAGGCACTAAAAGAGGTCATTGTTGAAGAATGGAAAAAGATTCGTGTTGCAAAATGTCGCCAACTTGTTCATTCCATGCCTAGAAGACTTGGTGCTGTCATTAAAAATCATGGAGGCCATACAAAGTACTAGATGTAGTAGTTTTTGTTGTGGGGTGTACTCATTTTTGCACCACCCTAATTTGAGTAAAACTGAAAAATGTGTAATCTAATTTTATATTATTAACCTTAGTTTCCCGTTATAAGTTAAACAGATGTTATATTAAACTTTGTCTTGTCAACATTTTGGAAATTGTTTGTGTTCATTGAGATATTGTTTAAAATGTTACTTTTCAAAGGGGGTGCACTCATTTACGCTGAGCACTGTATGTAATAGGTGGGAGGTAGAAATGGAGATCAGCACTGCCCAATGCGCCTTAAGGGCCTGGTTAGTACTGGGATGTGAGACTGCTTGGAAAAAACAGGTCCAGGCATGACAGGGACTTTGACATGATAGGCATAACCCTAGCTATGTAATAGGCAAGAGGTAGAAATGGAGATTGGTGCTGCCCAATGAGCCTTAAGGGCCTGGTTAGGACTGGAATAGGAGACTGCCTGGGAAAACCAGTTCCTGGCATGATTGAGACTTTGACTTGATAGACATCATTCAAAGCTGTTATAACCTCAAAAAAAGCATGGATACATCAATAGTTTTCCTTGCAAATTTGTGGATCAATAGAGAGAGGGTTGGATAAATCAATAACCTGGGCATTCAGGACAAGCAGGTTGTGTTTGGGCTGTCATTTGTTTATTCGAAGTCAGCTCTGCAAGGCACTGATATAACAGTCAAAAACATTTATTCTTTTCCCCCTTTTCTTCCATCCAGCAGCCAGACAAAGAAAACAAACCTCTTTCTATTGCAAACTTGAGACTGCCAAAATAGGGCATAAGTCCTTGGGTTTTGTTTTGACATCTCCATCATCTTCAATTTGACCACTGCAGCTAGTACAGAAGGTTTCATTCCGAACAGCTGAGATATGTCCTTACAACACACTTTCACAGCTGAAAAACAAACTTGCTTATTATTTTAGTCTTTGTTCATTCAAAAGTCAGACCTGTGCTTGGTTCACAGCATTTGAATTTGGACAAGGACAATTATTTCATTATCAACTGCAAAATTATAGGCACCCTCAGGGCCGGAGTGGGCCCTGTTTTCAGTCCGGGAGTTTAATTCACATTCAGGCCACTTTGAAATTGAGGAGGAATTTGAGTACATTAAAAAAGATAAAACAAATAACTGTTCTTTCACAATGCTTTTTATTTGGTTTAAATTCAGGTAAACTTCACTTCACTTCAACAATCTCATCTCATCTCATTATCTCTAGCCGCTTTATCCTTTCTACAGGGTCGCAGGCAAGCTGGAGCCTATCCCAGCTGACTACGGGCGAAAGGCGGGGTACACCCTGGACAAGTCGCCAGGTCATCACAGGGCTGACACATAGACACAGACAACCATTCACACTCACATTCACACCTACGGTCAATTTAGAGTCACCAGTTAACCTAACCTGCATGTCTTTGGACTGTGGGGGAAACCGGAGCACCCAGAGGAAACCCACGCGGACACGGGGAGAACATGCAAACTCCACACAGAAAGGCCCTCGCCGGCCACAGGGCTCGAACCCAGGACCTTCTTGCTGTGAGGCGACAGCGCTAACCACTACACCACCGTGCCGCCCCACTTCAACAATATAGGTTATAATTCAAATTAACATAAAACAAAAGATAAAAATTAAGAATAAAAGTTGTTTGTACCGACGAACGATTTCATCTAGTATGAGACGGGGCTCCACTTAAAATTGGATGGTGTGTGGCCGCGTGTCTAATCCGCATATACATTTATCTGTGTCACCAACATGTCCCAAAGTTCCTTAGTGAAAATATTTGAAAACACATCCAAAGGACATGCATCTTCAGAAATCGGCATCTTCGGCCCGGGTGTGGGAATGAACTTTTACGTCGGGGGCGAAATCCAGCTGACTGCCACTCCAAATAGCAAAGCAGCGAGTATGGCTGATTGTTTCACGTTATTTAAGACGAATTACACAACACATTTTTAGTCACATAGTCTTAAAATAACGAAAGCACCCATCTCGCGTGCATTTGAATCAATGCTTGTGCATTAACATGCCGCATACGCCTCGAAAATAATGGCAAATCAACAATGCTGGGTACTCAGCAACCGGCAGATAAAGCGTGAGGGCGCATTAGGCAACTCAAAAATGGTTAAATGAAATGTAGGCTAAAGCAAGTGTTCGATTCTGCTTAGAATATTGGCATACGCATACACCTCTTCTAAGTTATATATTTAACAACAATTATTTAACATCAAATATGACTTCTAGGCCTATGTGTTTATAACCACAATGTGCGCACACCTGTGGAAATGCACGGTGTGACAGCGAGATGAAATAGGCTGGATGAGGAAATAACGCGCAACAGCACATTTGGGACCTGTTCATCTAAAATTGTTAATAACTGGGATGTAAAGCAATGTCCGGTTCTTCTTAGAATTAAGACATACACCACATCTATACCGTGTAAATTGCGAGATTTCACATGACATCAAAAAGCTGAATTGACATCGCAAACTATCGACACATTATAGGCCTAGCATAGACTGATAAAATCGACAAACAGGGTTATCATACTCCATATCTTTCGTAACCTACCAGCTGGTCTTGAGAACATATCTGTCAATTTGGCACATTTTGCTGCCACCTCCTTCCTTTTTTTAAGCTTCGCCCTTTCGGTTCCACCTGGCCTCTTTCTGCCTTCCATCACTGACGCGCGCTGTTTCATGCCAATGTTGTTTAAGTTCCCCGCAATACAGAGGAGGAGTCTTGGACCAAACCAACTGCAATAGAGGGGAGGGGAGAATTTCCTTATTTGGTAGCGCCTATTTAATCTGCTGCGATGCTGTCGGTGTCTGGGCTGCCATGTGAAAATGCAGAGTGCAGTTGAATTGATGATTAATGCAAGAATAAGATCAGTGACCAAAATTAGTGAAAATTATTTTCCCCATGCTCCAAGCAGGCCACCATTGATGGTTTGGGCCGGGGATGGTCCCGGCTAAATATAGGGCCACCCCGGCATTGGGCACCCTTCATTAAAATGAGGTGAAATTCTATATAAAATGATTCACACATGCACGAGTCATAGTTCGAGTTTAAATTCATAGGTATGGAAATACAACTATACTGACCTATTTTTGAATTACATTTTCTAAAATATTGCATTATCTCATCTCATTATCTCTAGCTGCTTTATCCTGTCCTACAGGGTCACAGGCAAGCTGGAGCCTATCCCAGCTGACTACGGGCGAAAGGCGGGGTACACCCTGGACAAGTCGCCAGGTCATCACAGGGCTGACACATAGACACAGACAACCATTCACACTCACATTCACACCTACGGTCAATTTAGAGTCACGAGTTAACCTAACCTGCATGTCTTTGGACTGTGGGGGAAACCGGAGCACCCGGAGGAAACCCACGCAGACACGGGGAGAACATGCAAACTCCACACAGAAAGGCCCTCGCCGGCCATGGGGCTCGAACCCGGACCTTCTTGCTGTGAGGCGACAGCGCTAACCACTACACCACCATGCCGCCCTATTGCATTATTATTACCTGATTTACCCTGATTAGGGTCACAATAGCTCATCCCAGATCTAGAGTCTATCCCAGGAACACTGGCCATGTGGAGGTGGAAGGAAACAGGCGAACCCAGAAAAAACATGCATGGATATAGGGCATGCATAAGAAACTCTGCACAGGTTTAGAATAACTCGTAAATACAGATTTAAGTAATGCATTTTTGAAAAATTCTGGTTTCAAAATTACTGACACCCAGCAATTAATTAGCAAGGGAACTCCTTAAAGGGTGCCAATAATTCTGGAGTTGACTGCAAGTACTGTGACTGGGTTATTAAACACTGAATGCTTACATGCAGCACGGCGATTGACGTGTTAACAGAGTGCAATATTCATTGCTGTTTGTGTTGCAACTAAAGAGTTTACAAATAAAAAAAATATATTTAATGTTGGTTTATTTTCTTTAATTAGTTTTAATTATTATTAAGAATTTTTTAGTAAAGCCCAGACAATCTGTTTATGGTCCTTGAAATTGAATTTGCCTGAACATTTCTTTAGTGATGATAGGAATACAGCCACTGTAGCACATGCAAGGGCGCAGATAGCACGGGGGACGGGGGTGGGCATGTCCCCCCCAGATTTATAGTGACCCCCATCTGTCCCCCCCACCCACCGTCCCTACGTAAGGCGCCACACATAGGTAGAAAAAGTGAGGATTAATGTTCCGTTAGTTAGACTAACTTACACTGCAGCACAAAGTTGAAATGGCAGCAGCAGCAGCCTTGTCAGTGATCAATCCACATTTTCCCCTTCTTGAATCGGTGTAGGGTGCGTTCAGTTGTACTCGTAAATTGGAAGTTCGAAGTCGGAAAAGCATTGAAATCCAGCATCTCCCAGCATAAACGTTGGGGTTTTCGTTTCATTTCATTAACTGGCCATTTTTTTTGAGTTCCATGATGTCCCAGTTTTTAAACTGGGAAGCGCTCAGTTCTGAGGTTATGTTGCTCGGAGCTCCAAGTTCCGACTTCCAATGTAAATGTAACGCACCATCTCGACCCCGGGGTCCTAAGGGGAGCTGGGGACTTTGCCTGTCGCGGTAACCATAGTGATCATAAACAACTGTCTAATGACCGAGCTGGTGATCTTTCTGCCACATTAAGCCAGAGAAGAGGGGGAAAAAAATCACAGCGTTTGTTTCAAGAACCAAAAGATGTAAATATCCTTTGCCTGTTGACTTTCCCAGATGTGACAAATACTTGTTTTGTAATGTTGAGTAGCTAGTCTGATAATAATAAGAAGGAATTTGGACTTACCTGAAGTAGGCTAAATGTAAAATAACAGCATTCTAGGCTGTAGGGGAATATCTTTTAATGTTGTTATTTTTATGTATAATGTTATTTTAGTAAGCAGCAACTGTTAACTGAAATTATGAGATTCAAGATGTTAACATTGTCCTCCTGGCCTGCAGGCAATCCCTGGTGGGGTCAACAATGAAAAAACAATTACAGCGTTTTTTCAAAAACCGAGCAATGTTGACCAGGTAGGCCTTTGTCTACCAATGTTCATTTGGTTAGAAAACTCACAATTCGAATGTATATTGAAGCTTCAGTACACACACACACACACACACACACACACATACATACATACATACATACATACATACATACATACATACATACATATACATATATATGCATTTACACAAAATGGAATCATTTGCTGACAGCTCAGTCCCCCCCAGTTCAAAAATCCTATCTGCGCCCTTGAGCACATGACACATGCTAACCTAGCTGACGAAGAAACACTAGCAAGAATCTGAGCTAGCATGAAGCTCTCAGGACGACTCCTGAATCGTGAGAGCTTTCATTCATTCTTAGGAAAGTTAGCACTTAAGATCTAAAGTAGAATGAAAAGTAACGGATGCTTTCTCTCTCACACATGCTGCTATCTTAACTCCAGCACTTAGCCAGTGATTTTTGCAGACTGCTGCTCTTGATAAAAACAGTTCTCTCAGCACACAGCTGCTATTCAATATTCCAGATTTAAAGGAGATACACAGAACCTTTATTTTTAAATACATTTCTGAGTGGATAGTATCTCCATCCTTGACTCTTGTATGCTGCATAAATGGAAATAAAAGAATATATTTTTGAGAGTTAAAATCGAATGCCAAATCAAAGTTGGCATTCGAGCTGCCCCGCTGAGCCAGCCAGCCCTGAGTGCGTGACATCACAGCGGTAACCGGTTTTAAGGCTGAGGCCTTTGACAGCTGTAGACCAAAGTCATATAAATAAAAATTTATGGTGAAAGTAAGAAATACTGTTACCGACTTGCTCAACTAAGACTGATTTGACTTCATTGATTGTGGGTAGGGCGGCACGGTGGTGTAGTGGTTAGCGCTGTCGCCTCACAGCAAGAAGGTCCTGGGTTCGAGCCCCAGGGCCGGCGAGGGCCTTTCTGTGTGGAGTTTGCATGTTCTCCCCGTGTCCGCGTGGGTTTCCTCCGGGTGCTCCGGTTTCCCCCACAGTCCAAAGACATGCAGGTTAGGTTAACTGGTGACTCTAAATTGAGCGTAGGTGTGAATGTGAGTGTGAATGGTTGTCTGTGTCTATGTGTCAGCCCTGTGATGACCTGGCGACTTGTCCAGGGTGTACCCCGCCTTTCGCCCGTAGTCAGCTGGGATAGGCTCCAGCTTGCCTGCGACCCTGTAGAAGGATAAAGCGGCTAGAGATAATGAGATGAGATGAGATGATTGTGGGTTGACTCTCATTAAAACAGGATAGGTGTTATAACTTATGCAACATGCATGTACTGTACATGCATGCATTTTCACTGATAAAACATAAAAGGCTAATTAAATAATCAGACGAACTGAGACAATCACATTCTGAAGCAAATTAAATAATCTTATACCGCTAACTTAAACGCACAATACAAGTTACATGTATTAATCTAAATTCAGGTAAACAACGAGTGTTGTTGTTTTTTTTGTTTTTTATCCAAATGAGAGTCGCGTCTTACCCGTCTGTGTTCTCGCGTCTTGAAGGCCGATCTTGTGGCCGATTGTTTTGAAACAATCTGACTTTCAGTTGTTCGTTCAGTTCTCCGTTCATTCACTTCTTCCATGTAAGGGCGAGATATTGCTGCTGAGCCAAGCATATCCAGTGGAGAAATCAGACAGCTCCACTCATTCTCCATTTTCTCCATACTGAGTACTCCGCCATTATTGCTCAGCTCAGGCAATTACTAAAACCCAGGACCGTCCCGGGTTTTACGGTACCAACAACCCTCGGCTCACACTCTGGGAGAACTGGTGCAACTGAACTTACTTTCCTTTTCTTGCAGTTTTCTTTTTCTTTAATTGTCGGTACTGCACCCTCTTTCAATACAGGCTTATAGCCAACGCTCCTCAACAGATCAGAGGTCTCGTATGAGTCTTCAGTAAAATGTGCAGAGGAGAGGAGAGACCACTTTGTAGGTGCCCAATGTGACCGTGAATTTCTCGCAAAATGTGTCCAAATCTTTGCAGTCTGAACATTCTTGGGCCATGAATGCAACGCAAATCCACCTTCTGTCATGCCACTGCACCTGCCAGCAACACATCTACGTGGCATGGAAATAAATTAGCTCAAAATGGAGGACTGGAGTTGCAGTCAGCTCTGTGTTTTAGTATAGTGGAAATGGCGATGAGACCAATAGACTTCCTGCAGTGACATCACAGATGTCAAGGTCATTCACTCAGACCACTGAATCACTTTAATCATAAAAACCACTATATTCGATTTATTGTTAATTTTTAAAACTATTCCTATGCCATTCTTGAGGTCTCAAAGCATTTATAAACAAAAAGTGTGGCCATGGTTCTGCGTATTTCCTTTAAGGAGAAAATGGCTCACCCACAACCCAGTTCAAGCACCGTCACATGAGCAAAGCAGCTGTAGGGATTTCTGTGTAGGCATGGGCGATGTGGGCATGAAAACACTCGGAGGTGTGCCGTTCTGAGAAAATAATCAAATCAACAGCAGGGTAGCGTGATGTGGCCTGATGCAAGAGAGGAGTCATTGCTTCCATTCTGAAGTCTTATTTTCCAACAATAGCATGTCACAAAGTCTTTTATTCCTCTTGTACTACAGCAATTTGCCAACACTAACATATAGAAAATGAATCAAAAGCTTCTGACCAATGAGATTCAAGATACGTATTGTATCAGTGATCAGACATACAGACATGAATTTGGACACCCCTAGTGCTCATTCAGAGGTTTTTCTGTATTGTGAGTATTTTCTACATTGCAGAACAATACTGAAGACATCAAAACTATGAAATAATATATGGAACATATATGGCGAAAAAAAAAGTGCTAAACAATATATTTCTTATTTTTGATTCTTTGAAGTAGCCAGCGTTTACCTTGATGACTGACGCTTTGCACACTATTGGCATTATCTTAACCAGCTTCATGAGGTGGTCACCTGGAATGCTTTTCAATTAACATGTGTGTCTCGTCAAAAGTTAAATTACTGGACAAGTTTCTTACCTTATTAATGAGTTTGAAATCAAACAGTAAATAATAAAACTACAGTAAATAGCTCTCTTCCATATAAACTGCCAACAAGCTAATTATCCTCTTCATGATGTGTTAAAGCAGCACTGTAGCAGTTCCCTAAGCTGGACCAGAGAATCACTGGTACAAATACACTGAAACCAGTAGGATGGACTGGAAGAGAGATCTACATTATGGATAATTTTGGACTGAGGACAAGTGAGAAAACTGTGTAATTGAGATCAAAATTTTACACACTGAAAATACAAAAATACTACTACTACTGATAATAATAATAATAATAATAATAATAATAATAATGGGGCGGCACGGTGGTGTAGTGGTTAGCGCTGTCGCCTCACAGCAAGAAGGTCCGGGTTCGAGCCCCGTGGCCGGCGGGGGCCTTTCTGTGTGGAGTTTGCATGTTCTCCCCGTGTCCGCGTGGGTTTCCTCTGGGTGCTCCGGTTTCCCCCACAGTCCAAAGACATGCAGGTTAGGTTAACTGGTGACTCTAAATTGACCGTAGGTGTGAATGTGAGTGTGAATGGTTGTCTGTGTCTATGTGTCAGCCCTGTGATGACCTGGCGACTTGTCCAGGGTGTACCCCGCCTTTCGCCTGTAGTCAGCTGGGATAGGCTCCAGCTTGCCTGCGACCCTGTCGAACAGGATAAAGCAGCTAGAGATAATGAGATGAGATAATGGGGCTGCACGGTGGTGTAGTGGTTAGCGCTGTCGCCTCCGTGGTTCTCCGTAAAGAGAAACGACATCCATCATTACTTTAAGACAGGAAGTGATTTTTAATTCATAAAAATAAAGAAAAATATATTGAATTAGGGGCGGCACGGTGGTGTAGTGGTTAGCGCTGTCACCTCACAGCGAGAAGGTCCGGGTTCGAGCCCCATGGCTGGCGAGGGCCTTTCTGTGCAGAGTTTGCATGTTCTCCCCGTGTCCGCGTGGGTTTCCTCCGGGTGCTCCGGTTTCCCCCACAGTCCAAAGACATGCAGGTTAGGTTAACTGGTGACTCTAAATTGAGCGTAGGTGTGAATGTGAGTGTGAATGGTTGTCTGTGTCTATGTGTCAGCCCTGTGATGACCTGGCGACTTGTCCAGGGTGTACCCCGCCTTTCGCCCGTAGTCAGCTGGGATAGGCTCCAGCTTGCCTGCGACCCTGTAGAACAGGATAAAGCGGCTAGAGATAATGAAATGAGATGAGCATCATAAAACCAGCCTGAACCAAACTTGGTAGATTTTTTTTTCTTTTTTTCTTTTTTAAACCCATGTGGGATGTTTCATTCAAACAAATTTGATATTTGATGGGGAAGTCACCAAACAGGAAATGAGGTCAATGCTTTTTTATGTATTGACAGCAAGTTTGTCACACATGCTTATCAAAATGACTAAAACTTTCCCAGTGTCTAAAATCACTCACTCGTTGACTACTCCCTATTCACTATATAGGGAATTAGTATAAAGAGGACTGTATATTGAGCTCATTGGTAAAATGAAAAAAAAAATGCTTTCGGACACTACTACGTCACGCTGGTATTTATGTCACTACTGTCACACAATTAAAACGTGCCAGATCAGTCGGCTGGTGGGTTTTCAAAATAATAAATGCATGCATGTATTTTTGTGATAAATCCATATTATACTGAGCGCATTTCCCACATTAATAAATACAAAGTACCTGCAGCTTTCAGTTCTTTTAAATCAAGGCTGAATACTTTCTTTCTTCTTTGCTGCTGCCTTTTATTAAATCAAATTTGAGGCTTTTAATTTCATTTCTTTCAGCATGACCGCAATGCA
Organism: Neoarius graeffei; assembly: GCF_027579695.1. Classification (NCBI taxonomy): domain Eukaryota; kingdom Metazoa; phylum Chordata; class Actinopteri; order Siluriformes; family Ariidae; genus Neoarius; species Neoarius graeffei. The sequence goes on along the minus strand of NC_083584.1, from coordinate 17,122,060 downwards.
TGATGGGATATATTGCTTGGTTAGTGACCATCGGTTGTACACTACTTTTTGTGATGCATTGTGGGATACATTCAGTGCACTATATAGGGTGTAATAATCCTCACTATCGTTTCAGACAAAATGCCGTCCTCACTATGTAGTGAGTAGGGAGCGATTTCGGACACAGGGCTTGAGTTTATTTGCAACTTGGGAAGGCTGCTGCAAACAGGAAGTGATGCAATATCTCATGATCAGCTTAATGTTTTCTTGTCAATATTTATTATCTCTCACAGGGTCTAATTATTATAAATGATTTATATTAAATTTCCCACAAAGTATGTGGTTTAATATCGACCCCATATTACAGTACATAAGCTGGCATGTTGTCTGGAGGTAGATATTGTCTGTAACCTGCAAAGACATTTAAAGGACATAAAAACCTAACATTCAGTAAATGGCAAGTTGCTAATATTGCAGGAAAACATCATCAGGAAACATGATATAACCAACCCAGCGCTCATTCAGAACGGTGCAAACTCTGGAATAAACTCCAAAATCATGACTGCCATTATTAAATAAACTCATTGGCAACTTTAATAGGAACTTGTTCTTGATTCTAAGATCCCTATTCTTGGCTGCAGGAGTGGAATCCAATGCGATCTTCTGCTGTTGCATGCTTTTCTGCTCACCACGGTTGTAAAGAGTTGCTATGAGTTACTATATCCATCCTGACAAAAAAGCTCAAACCAATCTGTCCATTTTCCTCTGACCTCTCTTATCAACAAGGCGTTTGTTTCCATCGACAGAACTGTCGCCCACTCACTCACTCAGTGTTTTTTTGTTTTTTGCACCATTCTGTGTAAACTCTAGAGACTGTTGGGTGTGAAAACCCCAGGAGATCAGCAGTTTCTGAAATACTCAAATCAAACCAATCCATCTGACTCAAACCAACACCCATGCCACAGTGAAAGTCGCACATTGAGATCACAATTTTTCCCATTCTGATGTTTGAACATTGTGAACATTTGATAAATTGAAGCTCTTGATTTGTATCTGCATGATTTTTTGCATCGTGTCGCTGTCAAGGCATTGATGAGTATTTTTATGTTTTACAATTTTACCTTACGAATTTTAGTACATTTTATTTGCATTAATAAGACAAAAGGTTAACGATGTGACTTTCGAATCATCAATGTAATAAATCAAATATATGCAAAATGTGAAGCCTCCACACCATAGAAAAAAAAAATAGTTCACATGATTTTTGTGAAAAGTGCTTTACAAATAACATTGAACTGAGCTAAAAATGAACAAACCTGGCAACCCTGATTAATACACTTGGGTGAACTTGCATTCGAATGCAATTTCAATTTTGTAACTTGTATAGGGCTTAAAAGATAATATATTGTCAGAAAGCAGCTTTACAGAAATCCAGACATAGATTTAAATCCCTAATGAACAAATCAAAAGGGACAGAAGCAAAACCCCACAAGGAGGAAACTGTGAGAAGAAACATGAAAAAAAAATGGAACCCAATGTCTTCTGGGTGATAATGCGATTTAAAAAATAAATAAATAAATAAATAAATAAAAATCCAGTAATTATAGAACATTTTTTTCCGTGTTTTTTATTAGCTCTTCCAGCCATAGACCAGGCCAGATGAGCTTATACAATCACACGTCGTCCGTCCGTTGTCTGTACGTCGTCTGTTGTCATCCGTCGTCATCCATCGTCATCGTCCATCCACAATTTACAAAAATCGCTACTCCTCCTACAGGATTGATTGGATTTCGATCAAACTCACATCCAATGTTCCCAGGTGGGTGTAAATAAAAGTTGTCAAGACAGTGGCGCCACCTGTTATATTTCTGATTTTTTTGGGCGTCTGAAATTTTTGGGTGACATCACATTAAATTCTACTCTTCGTAAACTGCTGGGATGTTTTCACTGAAACTCACCCAGAAGACTCTAAAGACATATTCTAACAAGAATTGTTCACCAGGTGGCGCCACCTGCCATGGATAAGGCTACACAAGGGTCACATGCAGTTTCACAAAAATCGCTGCTCCTCCTATAGGAGTGATCAGATTTTGATCAAACTCGTATGGAATGTTCCAAAGGTTGGTATGTGTAAAAATTGTCAAGATGATAGCACCACCTGTCATATGTAACATTTTATGGGCGTTTGAAATTTTTTGTGTGACTCGTCACACCAAACACTACTGTTCGTAAACTGCTAGGATGTTTTCACTGAAACTCACCCAGAAAACTCTAAAGACATATTCCAACAAGAATTCAAGTCAAGTCAAGTTTATTTCTATAGTGCTTTTAACAACAGACATTGTCACAAAGCAGCTTGACAGAATTTTAATGACTTTAACATGAGCTAATTTTATCCCTAATCTATCCCCAGTGAGCATGCCTGTGGCGAAAGCGGCAAGGAAAAACTCCCTCAGACAACATGAGGAAGAAACCTCGAGAGGAACCAGACTCAAAAGGGAACCCATCCTCATTTGGGCAGCAACAGACATGATGATGTCAGTTTCGTTGATGTTATAACTCTTCAATGATGGAAACTTGAGTGCAAAACTGTTCATGACAACTGCAGTCCTAAAGTTAGCAAGTCAACTGTAGTCCTCAACCATAAAAGCATTACTGTAAGTGTCCAGAGCGTCCTCCAAGTGTGACTTTCAACTGTCCATATGAGGCCGTCCTCCACAGGAGCGATGAGACTCCGACCAGACACAGGGCATCAGGATGGATCAGGCAGGTCCGAGGAGCAGAAGAGGTCAGCATCTTGATCTCAGGATTAACATGTAACTCAGAGGGACAGATGGGGGGATAGAATTGTTCGCCTGTTATAGATGAGACTACACAGGGGTCATATGCACTTTCACAAAAATCACTACTCCTCCTACAGGATTGATCGGATTTCAAACTCACACACAACAACAGTGGCCGGTATGAGCTACAGCCTTATTGAGGCTATTTTTGCTAGTTGTAGTTGGGGAATTACAAGTTGCAACTTCTCCTCAAGTTCAATATAACTGTTTTACAACTGTGTAGTATAAAGCCAAGTGTGTTTCCAGGATGTTCAGTATGAGCAGATTGTGAATCAGAGTCCTGGGATGAGCATAGGGCAGTATTTATGATTACAGCAGCAGTACAATAATCAGGTGAGATTATAAACTTAAAAAAAAAAAGGCAAGGGTGTTTTTTTTTTCCCCCCCTCAGTGGTCCAAGTATCAGGATAATGGTTCATGGAATATTATGAATAATGAATCATGTTATGTTGTCATTGCAAGCTTGAGTAGAGTTGTTTTGGTGCACACTTGTGACACAAGTTACTTTTTCAGACCTCAACCTGTTTTTCTGTCAAAGGTGTGAAGATGGTCAAATCCACGCCGACTCCCTGCCATGGAACTAATTACTGTTCTCGCATTCGTCTCACAACTTATTACCGTGATCACCTCTGTACCTCAACCACCTAATTACATCCCCAACTAATTCAACAGTCACACCGGTGACCTCCTCTGATATTCCAAATAAAACAGGGTTTTTTCAGTGGTGAAAGGAAAAAAAAAAACACTTTAGTCCAGCTTCAGACAGCAAAGCGAGTGTCTTCAGCCTGAGTGAGAAGTGGATGAGAGAGAAATCCATTTTGTTAATTGGTTTTCCCAGATCCGACTCGACTCCTGCTCTGCTTGTAGATTTGCCTCGTCAATATTTTTTGGGGGAAATAATTATCTCCTCCACTCAAAACAGAGAGAAAGCTTTGAGCTGCGATGGCTTTGATTCTTTTAAAACTCGAGCTACATTATAAATCCCACACACTCATGAAACTAACCTATTTGTAAATGTTTACACTCACACCACAGACCGTACCAGACAAAAGTTTGTACACCCCTAGTACTCATTTAGAGTTTTTTCTGTATTGTGACTATTTTCTACATTGAGGACATCAAAAGTATGAAATAACATCTGGAACATATTCATATGGAGTTGTGTGGTAAAGAAAAAAAAAAGCGTAAAAAAAAAGTTTCATATTTTAGATTCTGGGCGGCACGGTGGTGTAGTGGTTAGCGCTGTCGCCTCACAGCAAGAAGGTCCGGGTTCGAGCCCCGGGGCCGGCGAGGGCCTTTCTGTGTGGAGTTTGCATGTTCTCCCCGTGTCCGCGTGGGTTTCCTCCGGGTGCTCCGGTTTCCCCCACAGTCCAAAGACATGCAGGTTAGGTTAACTGGTGACTCTAAATTGAGCGTAGGTGTGAATGTGAGTGTGAATGGTTGTCTGTGTCTATGTGTCAGCCCTGTGATGACCTGGCGACTTGTCCAGGGTGTACCCCGCCTTTCGCCCGTAGTCAGCTGGGATAGGCTCCAGCTTGCCTGCGACCCTGTAGAAGGATAAAGCGGCTAGAGATAATGAGATGAGATGAGATGAGATTTTAGATTCTTCAAAGTAGCCAGCGTTTACCTTGACACTTTGCACACTATTGGTATTATCTTAACCAGCTTCATGAGGTAGTCACCTGGAATGCTTTTCAATTAACAGGTCAACTAGTAAATAATAAATAATAAAAATACCCGATTCCACAACTGTAGTAATCCATATTATTCTATCCACATTTACTGGATATGAGCAATCGCGTGCTCTGATTGGCTACTCTACTACTAGGCTATCAGTTCATATACCGTGAGTAGAGAAAAACAAAATGGCGGAGCGTGTTGCTGAACCAACTGAGGACGAAATAAAAACTCTACTCAAAAACAAAACCCTCCAAAATACAAAAAAAAAGAACAAAATATGGATTTTTGACAGTAAAAACATATCGTGTTTTTTTTCAAGAATTATTATTATAGCATTTTTCACAAATTGCTCCTGTCATTTTGCCGGTATGTTAACATTCTAAGCAGAAATGATTTTGTGGGATGTTTTGTGTAAAGTTTTTATTTATTGAATTTGTAAAAAATAAAAATGCTCTGTTTCTGAAAATCCAGTGAATGTGGATAGAATAAAACAGTTATTCCACTCAATATTGTCGTACATGACTTATAGCCAACTTAGTGCTACACGCCTCATCGGCTATCAGCTCATGTACGACTCAATTTCCTGGAATAACTTAAATATTATGTCAAGAACCGCTAAACTAAATAAAGAGAACCAACATCCATCATTACTTTAAGACATGAAGTGACTTTTAATTAATAAAAATAAAGAAAAAACATTGAATTAGAAGGTGTGTCCAAACTTTTGACTGGTCCCTTACAGCATTGTGTACTCTTTTACAGGGTGTACTTTTATATTCCATTTAGTTTAATCATAAATAACAGGAAATGAACCCCACATTGTGTTATTACTGAGTACGTGTGAATGCTGGTGTGAGTGAGATGTAAATCGCAGCTATAAGCTCAGAGTAATATGGAATAAGATTTTTTTCCAATGATGAAACAGCTGTTATGAAACACCATCTTCAGCATTATGTCTCATCCATCTGTTAATGGTTAGCTCGAGACCATTTCAGCTAACATGCAGTCTTTACAAAGTCGATACAAAATCATATTTTAGTTCACTCTTATGAAATGGCATCCTGTTAACAACATGAACTACAACATATATATAAACGAAAGCAGAATGTGATTCATTCAGTGTTGTGCCAATAAACCCTCCATGATTACTTTTAAAACCATGCTTCTTCAAGGGTTCTTTGGACAATTAAGTTTTTGTTTTTCAGATTAAAAAACATCCACAGCATTATGAATGGTTTTAAATTTAGCATTTTTTCCCTCGAAGTGTATGCTTATACATATAATTTCTTTATTATATAAACTGCATTTTACCCCAGGCGGCACGGTGGTGTAGTGGTTAGCACTGTTGCCTTACAACAGGGGCATCAGAAGCATTTTTAATGTGTGTGTGTGGGGGGGACACACTGGCGGGGGTCAGGGGGTCCTCCCCCAGAAAATTTTTAATTACCGTATTTTCCGGACTATACGTCGCTCCGGAGTTTAAGTCGCATCAGCCAAAAAATGCATTATGAAGACGAAAAAAACATATATACGTCGCACCGGACTACAAGTCGCACTTTTTTGAAGGGTTATTCTATCCATAGAATCTGTGATTCTATCTGATAAGCGGCGCGTGGTTACTGCGCGACTGCATTGTTTATTTAATAAACGAACAGCTGAGCAGTGATAACGCGCCCTTTGCCCTGTAAGTAGCCTAGTCTGATTATTTTAAATATCTACTACTATCTTTAATACTATCACTATCGTTATTACTAATAGCCTATATTATTATTATAACTAATATTAGTAGCCTATTACTGATGCGTTAATCAGTTTGCTTTTAGAATATTTTTACCGGTAGGGCTTATTATCGCCCCATGGCTCTTTCATCTTTGTTATTAAAGCTGTAGTCATCATCGAGGAGTGTCATTCTTCATTTTTGTCGAATTTTATTTCATCAAATCAGAGGTCAAGTAGGCTATAGGTATATCATCTCCAAAGACAGGTACGGTAGTAAAAACAACCTTCTAGTGAAAAACAACAACAACAACAACAACCACTCAGAGAAAAAAACAGGCAGAAAGTGCACCTGCCAGTTAACGTCATATCAGATAAAAACATTAAACGTTATTCAGACCATTAACACCATAACATCAGAGACGAAGAATAAAGTTCATCTTGGAAGGAGTTATTTTTAAAAATGCAAAACAAAATCATTTATAATAGCCCAGAGAAAAACTGGCTGAATATGTACCGTAACATCAAGTTATTCAATAGCCTATAGGCCAAAATCATTACATAACTTATTTAAATAACTATAGGCCTGTCATTAATAATAAAACACAGGTCAATCAAGTTTATCAAGCAGACGATTTCACTCCAAATCAGCAAATCCATTGAATTCCTCATCCTCGGTGTCGCTTCTGAACAACTCTGCCAACTCCAGCGGCAGACGAAGCGCCGTTTCATCTTCTTCTGCGTGGCTGTCGTCAGACTCGGCATCAGCTTCAGTTATTCCACGGTGAAAAAAAAAAAAAAACATATATACGTCGCACTGGAGTATAAGTCGCATAGCCAGCCGAACCCTGAAAAAAAGTGCGACTTATAGTCCGAAAAATACGGTAATTAGATGCCATTTCCTGCATTCTGGTGTATTTTTAACAGGTTGTTAAACACCTAATTTTACCTACCGGTACAAAAGTCACTTAATTCAATGACTATTTTAGAGACTCAACAATAAGTCCTCATTCAACAACTAGTCCATATATTCATCAGCCTGTTTTTAAACCCACTGCTCTGCCTAAGATAATGAGATGAATGTGACACAATTTATCACCAACAATGACTTTATGGGTGCATTTTACTTTTTATTTTGTGCTTCCTTTTTTATTTAGTTTTAGATGTAACACAACATGCCACTGTGCCAAGCAATAGTGACACTCAACTGTATGTTTAAAAATAAGAATATTCATAATTTCACACAGGGGCGGCACGGTGGTGTAGTGGTTAGCGCTGTTGCCTCACAGCAAGAAGGTCCGGGTTCGAGCCCCGTGGCCGGCGAGGGCCTTTCTGTGCGGAGTTTGCATGTTCTCCCCGTGTCCGCGTGGGTTTCCTCCGGGTGCTCCGGTTTCCCCCACAGTCCAAAGACATGCAGGTTAGGTTAACTGGTGACTCTAAATTGACCGTAGGTGTGAATGTGAGTGTGAATGGTTGTCTGTGTCTATGTGTCAGCCCTGTGATGACCTGGTGACTTGTCCAGGGTGTACCCCGCCTTTCGCCCGTAGTCAGCTGGGATAGGCTCCAGCTTGCCTGCGACCCTGTAGAACAGGATAAAGCGTTAGAGATAATGAGATGAGATAATTTCACACAATGAACAGGCAATGACATGGCATCATGCAAACTTCATAACACAAAATCACACTGTGTCAAGCAACGGTGACACATAAAAAACAACTTCACGCAATGAACAGGTGCAATTTTGTTAACCACCAACAGTGACTTTAGTGGGTGCATTTTACTTTTTTCCGATTTAGTGATATAACAAAAATGACACGGCATCATGCAGTCTTCATAACACAAAATTACACTGTGTCAAGCAATGACACATAAAAGAGAACTTCACACAATGAACAAGTGCAGTTTTGTCAACCTACATGCACTGGTGGTACTACAGTAACATTTACAGATTAGTATAACAAATAGATTTATAGATAGAACTCCTTCTTACATTGGTACTACCACAATTTCTATCACTTCATAACTTTTATCCCTCTTTCCTTCACAATCCACCTGGAATAACAACCATCTCCCTACATTGCTTTCCTTTCTATTAATCCTTCCCCATACACTAATTTCCCATGTTACTTCCCAGAAAACTGCATGCGGTGAGTTGTAGGTAACGCCCAGAAAACCCGGAGTGGATTTTCAGTGGCATGTGTATTCTCTTATCAATCAAGTGGAATGGATTATTTCATGAAGCAATAGAAACGTGTGCTGGGTGAACTAATGTGTTATGTTAAATGTGTGTGGGGGGGTCCAAACGAAGAATTATGAAATGTGAAGGGGACACGCCCCCTTCACATTCAATGGTGGCGACGCCCATGCCTCACAGCAAGAAGATCCTGGGTTCGAGCCCAGCGGCCAACGAGAGCCTTTCTGTGTGGAGTTTGCATGTTGTCTGCATGGGTTTCCTCCGGGTGCTCCGGTTTCCCCCACAGTCCAAAGACATGCAGGTTAGGTTAACTGGCGACTCTAAATTGACCGTAGGTGTGAATGTGAGTGTGAATGATTGTCTGTGTCTATGTGTCAGCCCTGTGATGACCTGGTGACTTGTCCAGGGTGTACCCCGCCTTTCGCCCGTAGTCAGCTGTGATAGGCTCCAGCTTGCCTGCGACTCTGTACAGGATAAGTAGTTATGGATAATGGATGGATGGATATTTTACCCCATTCACTCCTAATTTTATCACTTTTAAAATTCTAATCCAACTCCCAATTCACAGACACCCATTATGCATAACTGTAAAAAATAGTCTACTAGTTTAATATTACATTTATTATAATTAAAATAACTTACATTTATAATGATGCACCATTTCACCTGCTAATGTATTACATTTAATCATAATCACAGCCCACATCCATATGCAATAATCCATGCCTTCAGTATTTGCATTTAAAAATGATCCAGGTTAACAATTTGACTTGCAAATACATTGACATAATGACTAATGTATGCAAAACATCCAAGCAGCAATACATGGACAAATAAATGGAGGGTGAAGACTAATACATGCTTCTTCTTCTTCTTCCATTTCTTAAAAAAGCAGACCCTGTGTCTGAAATCGCTCACTCGCTCACTACTCCCTACTCACTATATAGGGAATTAATATAAAGAGGACTGTATAGTGAGCTCATTGGTAAAAGGAAAAAAAAATGCTTTCAGATACTAGTCTATCATACTGTTATTTACATCATTACTGTCGCACAATTAAAATGTGCTAGATCAGGCATCTGGTGGGTTTTCAAAATAATAAATACATGCATGTATTTCCGTGATAAATCCATATTACACTGAGTGCATTTCCCACATTAATAAATACAAAGCACCTGCATCTTTCAGTTCTTTTAAATCAAGGCTGAATACTTTCTTGTCGCTGCATTTTATTAAATCAAATTTGAAGCTTTTAATTTCATTTCTTTCAGTGCAACCACAATGCATGATGGGATATATTGCTTGGTTAGTGACCATCAGTTGTACACTACTTTTCATGATGCGTTTTGGGATACTTTGAGTGCACTATATAGGGTGTAATAATTCTCACTATCATTTCGGACAGCACTACAAAATGGCGTCCTCACTATATAGTGAGTAGGGAGTGATTTCGGACACAGGGAAATAGATGGATGAGATATACAGTAGTGTGTACTGTAAATGTCTTAGGCACATGCAAAGAAATGCTGTATGGCAAAGATGCCTTCAAAAACAATTAAATGAAATGTTTCTACATTTAAACAATACTATAAACCAGTGGTTCTCAAAGTGGGGTCCGCGGACCCCTGGGGGTCCATGGCGCGTTGCCAGGGGGTCCGTGAAAAAATTTGCTACAAAATAATAAACTTCCCTTATGTGGAGAAAAATACGGAGCCCCTCTGGTGACATGGGTGAAAAAAAAAAATATTCCGTGGCCACGAGTTAATAACGCATGGGAACGAGATCCTATTCCGTGGCCACGACTTGTTTAATGCGTGGGAACGAGATGATTATTAGGTGGCCACGAGAAGTGTTAGTCTTTTCATCACTGAGACTGCTGACTTTCTGGCATCAGTAGCTTCAGCCGCAAATATGGGCAAGTTTGATCTGATTTCGTTTTATTTTAATCTCGGCAAGAATTATAATGATATCCTTAAATCACTTGCAGTTAGCAGCCGAATTAAGTGTCTCTTGCTCAGAATTACTCCATGTCTAACTGCAAGTGATAACTTGGATAACTAAAATGACTATTTAAAACAATGTGGTAATAACTGTACGTAACAGGACAAATATTTATAAACCTATATTTGTGGTGTGATTATGAGGGGATCCTTGGAAAAATTTCTGCTCCATTGGGGTCCCCGGCCCAAAAAAGTTTGAGAACCCCTGCTATAAACAGCAGTAAACAGTAATAAATTAAAGAAAGTTAATATTTGATGTGACGACCCTTTGCTTGAAAAAAAAAAATAGTAGTCTCAGGTCCAATGAGTGCAGTTTTATGCGGAAATGAGCTGTAGGTTTTACTGAGCATCTTACAGAACCAGCCACAGTTCTTCTGGACACTTTGTCATACTCACTTCTTTATTTTGCACCAAAACCAAGCAGCCTTCATTACTTTTTCTTTTTTAATCTGAAAAGTAAAAGTACTCTCTTACATACAGCAATATGTTGCTTACTTTACTGACATACAAACATTTTTTCTTTCTGTAAATAGGTTGCCTAAGTCTTTTGCAATGTACAGTACCAGTCAAAAGTTTGGACACACCTTCTAATTCAATATCATCTCATCTCATTATCTCTAGCCGCTTTATCCTGTCCCACAGGGTCACAGGCAAGCTGGAGCCTATCCCAGCTGTCTACGGGCAAAATCTTCCAAATGCAAGCACCACACCTCAAATCAACTCCAGGCCTTTTATCTGCTTAATTGAGAATGACATAACGAAGGAATTTCCCACACCTGCCCATGAAATAGCCTTTGAGTCATTTGTCCAATTACTTTTGGTCCCTTTAAAACCAGGGTGGCACAGGTTAAGGAGCTGAAACTCCTAAACCCTTCATCCAATTTTAATGTGGATACCCTCAAATGAAAGCTGAAAGTCTGGACTTTATGTCCATGTCCATTATGTAACTATAACTTGAATAATGTTTCAGTAAACAGGTAAAAAAAAAACAAAATTTGTGTCAGTGTCCAAATATATATGGACCTAACTGTACCTAATGCTGTGGAAATGTTTTTGTATCCTTCTCCTGACTAATACCTTTCAACAATGAGATCCGTTTGATGCTTTGTAAGCTCTCTGTGAACCCTGGCTTTTGCTGGAGGATGCAACTGAGTAAATGTCAGGAAAATACTACCAGGACAGCTGAACTTTATTTGGGGTTAATCAGAGTCAGTTTAATTGATGGCAGGTGTGAACCCAAAAAGATTGAATGCTATAATTAAATCAAAAGGTGCTTCAACAAAGTATTAGTTTAAGGGTGTGCACACTTATGCAACCAGCTTATTGTACATTTTTTTTTACTATTTATGTTTTTCCCCCTAACAGATTTGTTTGTTTTTCAATTGAATTGTACAGGTTATAAGTCGGGCGGCACGGTGGTGTAGTGGTTAGCGCTGTCGCCTCACAGCAAGAAGGTCCGGGTTCGAGCCCCGTGGCCGGCGAGGGCCTTTCTGTGCGGAGTTTGCATGTTTTCCCCGTGTCCGTGTGGGTTTCCTCCGGGTGCTCCGGTTTCCCCCACAGTCCAAAGACATGCAGATTAGGTTAACTGGTGACTCTAAATTGACCGTAGGTGTGAATGAGAGTGTGAATGGTTGTCTGTGTCTATGTGTCAGCCCTGTGATGACCTGGCGACTTGTCCAGGGTGTACCCCGCCTTTCGCCCGTAGTCAGCTGGGATAGGCTCCAGCTTGCCTGCGACCCTGTAGAAGGATAAAGCGGCTTGAGATAATGAGATGAGATGTTTTTCCCCCTAACAGATTTGTTTGTTTTTCAATTGAATTGTACAGGTTATAAGTCGGGCGGCACGGTGGTGAAGTGGTTAGCGCTGTCACCTCACAGCAAGAAGGTCCGGGTTCGAGCCCCGTGGCTGGCGAGAGCCTTTCTGTGTGGAGTTTGCATGTTCTCCCCGTGTCCGTGTGGGTTTCCTCCGGGTGCTCCGGTTTCCCCCACAGTCCAAAGACATGCAGGTTAGGTTAACTGGTGACTCTAAATTGACCGTAGGTGTGAATGTGAGTGTGAATGGTTGTCTGTGTCTATGTGTCAGCCCTGTGATGACCTGGCGACTTGTCCAGGGTGTACCCTGCCTTTCACCCGTAGTCAGCTGGGATAGGCTCCAGCTTGCCTGCGACCCTGTAGAACAGGATAAAGCGGCTACAGATAATGAGATGAGATGAGGTTATAGGTCACATTAAAGGTGGGAAAAGTTTTGAAATTATTTATTGTGGTCTCATTTTTTAACATCAGAAAAACCTATCATTTTAACAGGGTGTGTACACTTTTTATATCCACTGTATATCTTAACATTAGTGCCACCAGCCTTTTCCTAAATATTCCTGATAGAAGACATCTTTTTTTGTGAATTTATTGTAGGCTATGGTATGGGACATACATCTTCACACTACTCAAAGCTATCAATGTATTTTAGAGAGTGTGCATGTGTGACAGCTGCGTCATTTGTGTCAGACTCAACTTGGATCAGTAGTGAACTCGACTCGGACTTGACTCGAAATTTTCTTTAATGACTTGGACTTGAACACTGGGGACTCGAGATTAGACGTGGACTCAAGGTTTAGTGACTTGACCACAACACTGATCTGATCTTTAACCTGTATTCTATAAAATACAAAGTACTCACTTTACACTGTATTAGAGAGCCTATTAGTGGAAGAAAGACTGGAGAGAAAGGAGTAGAGGGCAATGAAGACACACCCTGAATGTGTGTTTTATCACATCTCCTACATGAGGCTCATTCAGCCCATACGAAGCTCTCTGGATAACAGTTACACTATGTTTATAATCCTCATGGACTCATGCATGGTGTATAGACCAATCAGGCTTGGACAGAAAAAAATATCAATTCAAGCTCACGTTGAAGGATATATACATTGTGTATATGCAAGTCAGTTTTATGCAAGCTGAGACTGATGAAGCAAGCAGAACGTAGGCATTCTCTTTAATCACAATCTGTTGTTAAGGGATCTTCAGCCAAGACTTTGAGATCTTCTTGTACAAAGGCATCTTAAAAGGCCATAGTAATTGCGTAGTCGAAAACAAGCAGTAGGTATTCTGATTCCAATTACGGCATTTAGTAAACTCTCTTATCCAGAGTGACAAACAAGAAAAAGAAGAAGTACAGATTTAAGCACAGTGAAATTCCTCTCTGCATTTAACCCATCCGAACCAGTGAAATCACACATGCACACACAAGTGAGCAACTAGCACACACACATACCCAGAGCAGTGGGCAGCTATGCTACAGCACCTGGGGAGCAGTTGGGGGTTAGGTGCTTTACTGAAGGGCACTTCAGCCCAACCTTCAGGCCATGGCCACCCCATGTTAACCCAACCACTTGAGCACCCAGAGGAAACCCACACAGACACGGAGAGAACATACAAAGAAAGACCCCTGTTGGCCACTGGGCTTGAGACCAAAACCTTCTTGCTGTGAGGCAACAGTGCTAACCACTACACACCATGCCACACAACATACCCAGAGCAGTTGTGGGTAGGCGCCTTACTTCAGCCATTCCTGCTGGTCAGGGAATCAAACCAGTGACCTTTTGGTCCCAAAGCTGCCTTCCTAATCATTAGACCATGCATCTGTGAAGTTTCTCAGTCATCCAGGTCCTCGTAAACCGTAGGTGCTAAAGAAGGTAACTGGACTTGTTTGAAATTCTTGAAGACATTTCACCTCTCATCCCAAAGCCTTCTTCAGTTCTGTCTGATTAGTGGGGAGTTCCATGTATTTATCCTCTTGTGGACCAAAAGCAACCCTAAGGAGAGTCATTGAGGTCACATGGGTCATTGACCCTCTCAGTCATTCTGTAGGTGTTAGGGTCACTGGAGGCCAGTGTGAATGGTGTTAGGCCATGCCATTCCCATGAAGCACCTGAAGAGAAGCAGTAGCTTCCTAAAATGTGTATAAAAGAGACAGATCAGTCTCCTTTTCTTCAGAAGAAAGTGCTCACTACTGTAGAGGACCTAACACACATCAATCAACAACTGGACAGTGTCACTCTGACAGGTGAGTCAGGAAAAAAAACACAACTTCCACCCAGAGAACAAGGGTCATTAAGCTCTCCTGAACTCCTACCCATGGATACCTGTCAAGTCAGTGATATTCAAACTTACAATTTTCCAACAATAGGCAACTCTGGAGTTCATTTTTAACAATATCTTCAAATAGTAAAAAAAAAATAAAAAAACAAAAAACTTACATGCAGACTATATTCAGATCATTATCAAAAAATACTACAAAGTCACACTGAATTCTATGAATTTTAGTCCCTGGTGAGAAACTGTGAACTATTAACTCCAGCTTCACACCACAACCTCTGCGGGTTTAACAACATCGTCTACTGGGAACCACCATTAAAACCCAGTGTGTAGACGTGCAATTAGGCATAAGCACTAGTTACAGTCTTTTAGTCCTGCAGGAGAGGTAGTCTGTGCCTGTGAAAGTAGCACAAGGCTATTTTTTGGTCATTGTAATGGAGTGTTAAACTACTGTTTAAGTGGCTAATTGATGGGTCCTGAGATTCCTTCTTCAAGAAAACATGGCCTGGGTTTGTACTCTGGGAATACAGCTTGGATGAGACTCATGCTCACTTCCATTATACACTGTAACGCCGCTATAACAAACCCCAGTTCCAAAAAAGTTGGAACACTGTATAAAACATAAATAAAAACACAATGTGCAGATTTGCAAATCATGGAAACCCTATATTTCATTTAAAATAGGACAAAGACAACATATCAAATGTTGAAACTGAGAAATTTAATTGTTTTTTGAAAAACATATGTTCATTTTGAATTTGATGTCAGCAACACGTTTAAGAAAAGTTGGGACAGGGGCAACAAAAGACTGAAGAAGTTGTGTAATGCTAAAAAAAATAAGAATTTGGTTAATTGGTAACAGGTCAGTAACATGATTGGGTATAAAAAGAGCATCCCAGAGAGGCGGAGTCTCTCAGAAGTAAAGATGGGGAGGGATTCACCGCTCTGTGAAAGACTGTGTGGGCAAACAGTGCAACAATTTAAGAATAACATTCATCAATGTAAAACTGTAAAGAATTTGGGGATCATTTATAGTACATAATATCACTAAAAGATTCAGAGAATCTGGCAGGGGCGATTCTAGCATCTGATCTTTGGGGGTGCTTAGCCCCCATAGCTGACAGAGGCACCTGGCTTGAACGACAGTGTTTCCACGTTTATTCTGCATTTAGACTAGACTTAACTAGACAAGAAGACTAGACTAGACAAGACTAGACTTATGCAATGTTTTAACAGAAGCTGACCCAATAAACTATGATATCTACACATTTACAACCACTGACACAAATATTTAGATTATATATTTTTTTTTTTTTTTTTTTTTTTTGAACAAGGTCTTTTTATTTGAAGTTTTCACTGTATGCAAAATACAAACAAAATACAAACAGAAACTAATCCCTGGACACCCCCACCCACCCAGCCACCCACCAGACCTGTACCGCTAAATTAAAGATAGTCATCTCATGTACTTGTTGATAGGGTGAGTCAAGTAAGCAAACATAGCAGAGATAGAAAAAAAAAAACATGACAATAAAAGTAAGGGGTTCATATGTATTACAGGGTTACATTTTCTGCTTCCATTTGATTCACAAAAGCCAAGAAAGGCTGCCAGGTTGCGTAGAATTTCAAAACAGACCCTTGGAGAGAGTATCTTATTTTTTCTAGCTTCAGATGTTGCATAGTCTCTCTGATCCAGTGGGAATATGAAGGGGGAAGAGGGTCTTTCCACCTGAGCAGGATCAGACGTCTGGCCAGTAGTGTACAAAAGGCCACCATATTGGACTTAGAATTACTTAAATTCACAGCCTGTGAAGTGACACCAAATAAAGCAGTAAGAGGGGATGGATCTATCTGTTCCATTAATATTTTAGAAAGAGTATTGAAAATTGACTGCCAGAAGTGATGTAGTTTTGGACATGTCCAAAACATGTGCAGTAGAGTTGCATGAGCTTGTTTGCATCTATCGCAGGTAGGGTCTAACTCCGGTCTAATTTTGGACAGCCTAACCTTTGACCAATGAAGCCGGTGCACTATCTTGAATTGTACAACTGTATGTCTTTGACAAATAGATGATGTGTGAATCCTCCTAATAACTTTCTGCCACACTGCATCTGGGATCTGTTCACTTAAATCCTCTTCCCATTTGTGTTTGAGATAATCTAAAGTTGACAAGTTAAATAGATTGAGAAGGCCATATATCTTACCTATAATCTGCTTTAAGTTTTTCCCCATCTTGAAGATGGAGTCTAACAAAGATACCTGGGGATATAAGGGGAAGCAGTTGGAATGAGAGGCAATAAAGTTTCGCAGTTGTAGATATCTAAAGAAGTGGGATCTAGGGATATTAAACCTATTTACTAATTGTTCAAAAGAAGCAAAATTATTGTCTACATATAGATCCTGCAATGAATGTATCCCACTCCTGAACCACACTCCAAAGGTTCCATCTGACACCGAGGGAGGAAACATGTGATTTTTTGTTATCGGAGCAAAAAGGGAGAGGCTGTTAAGAGTAAATGCTCTCCTGAACTGGTTCCAAATTTTTACCGAGTGTGCCACAACAGGGTTAAGGGTATAATAAGAAATCTGCTTTGCTAATGGGAGTTCGGTGCACAATAAAGCTGGTAAGGAGGAGGGTCCACAGGAAGTACGTTCCAAGGTTAGCCATTTAGGGGTGTTTGAGCTGTCTAAATCTGACATCCAAAACATCAGTGCTCTAATGTTGGCTGCCCAATAATAAAACAAAAAATTAGGAAGAGCCATGCCACCCTGAAGACGTGGTCTGTGCAATATGCATTTCCGTATCCGTGGGTTTTTTTTGTTCCAGATAAAGGTCGATATGAGCTTGTCTATGGAGCTGAAAGAGAATTTGGTCAGAAATATGGGAAGGTTCTGAAACAGATAAAGGAACTTAGGTAATACATTCATTTTGATGGTACTGATCCTTCCACTCAGGGAAAGGGGCAACAGATCCCAACGTTTAATGTCCTGTTTCAGACCATCTAACAGGGGTAGAAAATTAGCCTTATATAGGTCTTTATAATTATGTGTAACCCAAATTCCCAGATATTTAAACTTTTTTGTGTTTATTTTAAAAGGGGTTGAACTGAGAGAGATGTTGTCTGCAGATACATTGATCGGCATTAATTCACTTTTTTGCAAATTTATTTTATAACCTGATATCTTGCTGAAATTTTCCAGTGTGCCCAGCAGTTTAGGGAGACTTAACAAGGGATCTGAAATATATAGCAGCAGATCATCTGCATAAAGCGATACCTTACACTCTGATCCCCTTCTCTCGATTCCCTTAATATTAATATCCTGTCGAATAGCTAATGCTAACGGTTCTATGGCAACTGCAAATAAGAGCGGAGACATTGGACAGCCTTGTCTGGTGCCTCTTTGTAGTTTAAAATAGGGAGAAAGATTATTATTAGTACGTACTGCTGCCATTGGGGAAGAGTAGAGAACTTTAATCCAGGACATAAATTTTGGACCAAAGCCAAATTTGTCAAGAGTGTAAAAAAGGTAGTCCCACTCCACCCTATCAAAAGCTTTCTCAGCATCAAGAGATAGTAAAATCTCTGGAGTGTTAGATGGGGAGGGACTATAAAGGATATTAAAAAGGCATCTAATATTAAAAAATGAATATCGGTCTTTCATGAAGCCTGTCTGATCAGCTGAAATAATTGAAGGAAGGGCTACCTCAAGACGTTGAGCCAAGAGCTTTGCAAGAATCTTTACATCTGTATTCAAAAGGGAAATCGGACGATATGAACTACAGTGAAGGGGATTTTTATCTTTCTTTAAAATAAGGGAAATAGTTGCCTCTCGCATTGTTAAAGGGAGAGAATTTGAAGAGAATGATTCCTTGAAGACGGATAGAAGAAGAGGGGCAAGTGTTACCGAAAATGTCTTAAAAAACTCTGATGGGTAGCCATCAGGCCCCGGAGATTTGCCACTTTGCATCTTCCCAATCGCCTCTGTGACCTCTTCGACGGAGATGTCATCCTCTAGCACATTGGCTAACTCAGGATCTATTCTGGGAACATCGAAATTGCAAAAGAACTCATCTAATGCAGACTTATTCTGTGGTGATTCAGAGGTGTAGAGGCGGGAGTAGTAACGAAAAAAGCAAGAATTTATTTCCGAATATTCTGTATGTTTTAGAGCTTTTTCATCACTTATCTCAGATATATACTGACTGGCAGCCTTCTGACGTAACTGATGTGCTAAAATTTTCCCTGCCTTTTCTCCATGCTCGTATGAACTATGTCTGGACTTTAAAATGAGGTTCTCTGCTTGGCGTGTTGAGAGGAGGTCAAACTCTGTTTTAAGCAATAGGCGTTGTTTGACTATATCATCCGAGGGCAAGTGGCTATACTTCGCATCCAGTTTAAGAATATCATCTGCCAGCTGTTTAAGACGCTTAGTGTTAGCTTTCTTCCGCATTGCACAGAAAGAGATAACCTGTCCCCTTAAGTATGCTTTCAGCGATTCCCACACTGTAGAGAGTGACATTCCTGGTGTCTGATTGTGGGCGAGAAAAAATTTAATTTCTGTGTTAATAAAATTTACGAAAGTATCGTCTGAGAGAAGTAACGGATTAAGTCTCCATGGGCGATAGCTAGAATCTGCGCTGGGAATGCATAACTTCAAAATTAAGGGAGCATGATCAGAAATAACTATTGACTGATATTCACAGGCAGTTACCATTGGAAGGAGTTTCTTATCAATAAAGAAATAATCTATCCGTGAGAAAGTTTTATGGACTGGGGAAAAAAAGGAATAGCCCCTAGATGTAGGGTTGAGGAAACGCCAGACATCAGCTACACCATAAGCCTGAAGGAAGAGTTGGATTGTTTGTGCTGACTTTGATTCAGAAGAAGTGTTAGAGGAGCTACGGTCTAAATTTGGGGAAAGTACACAATTTGTATCCCCACCTAGAATGAGGTGATGTGAATCCATGTTAGGGATCCGAGAGAAGGTGTTAATAAAAAAGGTCTGGTCATCCCAGTTAGGGGCATAAATGTTAGCTAAAATAACGGGGAATCCGTACAGTCGACCCACTACTATAATATAACGCCCCATAGGGTCTGACACAGTGTCAGATATTACAAAAGGAATATTCTTACTAATTAGGATTGCTGCTCCCCTTGCTTTAGAACCAAAGTTAGAGTGATATGCTTGTCCTATCCATCCACCTCTCAGTCTATGATGGTCAGTAGTGCGGAGATGAGTCTCCTGAAGGAATGCAATGTCAGCTTTAAGATGACCAAGATGTGTTAATACCCTCCTGCGTTTAACAGGATGGTTCAGAGACTTCACATTCCAACTTACAAAGTTAACAATGCACCCTGAATTCATTCCTAAATTACTTGTATTATACATTAGGAGTCATGTTGGCCAATATTCTATAGATACTCCCCAAAGCCTCAACAAGACAGAGTTTAAAACATGGAAGACAGTCAAAAATATAGCCAAACAAGATAGGTCTGGTAGGTTCCCAACCCCAGCCACCTAACTGAACACGGCGGCTGCAATACCCTTCATAAGCAAAACCACACATTAAGTGATGGTAATGGGGAACAACTTAGTGTCAAATAGGCTGGCCCTTGCCCAACCCTGCACTTAAAAGTAGAACCAAAGTGCACTAAGTCTTTAAGCCACATGCCCGTGGAGCAACATCCCATGCAATACAATAATAAAAAAAAAATTCAATAAATAAGAGTAGGAAGAAAAAAAAAACAATCAAATATAGAAAGAATATACATCATAAATAAACATATGACTCTGGGCATGTACCTATGTACCAATATCTAATCAAAAATATCCATAAGTACCACTCAACTGAAAGATCCTCTATACCCTTGACCTTTAAGTCAAAGAGAATAACCAAATAGTAAAACAAGTTCGGGTGCTTATTCATCTTTAAGCAATCGGTGTGGGATTACATGTCTAAGCATGTATACAAATGAAAAAAAAAAAACCAAAAACATTATTGACAAAAATTTGTACTCACCCCGTAGTATAAGAGAACGATAGTATTATAACATGTAAATCAAGAATATACAAATTAAAAAAAAAGTAAGTAGTCTTTGAGTAGGACTATCGAATCGTCCATATCCTAATGTCCATCCAAAAGAAAGGAGATGAGAACAAAACCTCACTGTCGTCACTTCACAACATCCGCTGCCGGCACAATAGTCTTAGCATAGGCCATCGCCCTCTCCGGGTCCAGGAAGTCTTTGCTATCTCCGTTATAGGAGATGCGGAGTCGAGCTGGGAACAAAATCCCATAGCGGATCCCTTGTCGACCTCGGAGAAGGTTCCTAACGTTGTTGAAAGCGGCCCGGGCCTTAGCGACACTCGCGGTGTAGTCTGGAAATATAGCCACTGGGTCTCCCTTGTACCGGAGCGGGCCTCCCTCTCTGGCTCGGCGCAGTACATCGATGCAGTCCTGATAGTAATGCAACTTGGCGACAATTACCCGGGGTTTTCCATTGGGCTTTCTCGATGCAAGTCCTCTGTGAGAACGATCAATCAGAATATCCTTATCCAAACGCAGAACTTCCTTTAATAGTTTAGAGACTGAAGCAGTGGAGCATGAGCCAGGCTCCTCCGCAACTCCCACTATACGAACATTGCATCGTCTCATTCGCCCCTCCATGTCCTCTGTCTTCTCCCTCAAATTAGCCAACTCTGTTTTAAGCTCAGCAACCGTCGCCTGTAGCGTGGTAACCTCACCCGACCAAGTTGACAAACCTCCCTCCATGTCGCTGATGACGGCCTTCATGTTGTCCATGTCGGAGCGAATGGCCGCAGTGCTGTTAGCAATTTCAGACTTGACTTCTTTCAGCTCGTTTTTAACGAAGTTGAATTCATCAGTGAGTGCATTCTTTAGCTCGGTTCTAATAATAACGGAGATATCTGCCTTCAGTGAGGAGATGATATCCGCTTTCAGGCCCTCGGGATCCATTTCTGACTCCGGCTGTGACGCACTTATCCTCTCACCGCTGACCTTATCACCTCGAGCCGCGGTGATTTCGGGCCCAGCGCTTGTAGGGCCGCAGTATTTATATTTACGGAGCTTGGTCGCCATTGAAGTAATGCGGACAGTTTAACTCTGCTCCAGGGTGTTTCGGTTGCGGTAATTAATGAGATTTGCGACAAAACTACAGAAAGTGCACTTTAAAATAATATTTTTTGAAAAGTTAGGCAAGAACTCAACACAACAGGTCTTACTCCATTGCCAGCTCACTAGCGCCCCCCTAGATTATATTTTTAACTAAACAAGACCTACTACTGCATTTGTAATGTTGGAGCTATTCATTTTGAACAGTGGTAATTGTTAATTAATGTGTTATTGTGTATTGTGTAATAATAGTGTGTATTATTATGATTTTACATTAGTTTACATTAGTAAACGCTATGTTACATTAAATAAAATTGACTGACACACGGTGGTCTAGCACCGTAGCACTTGTACAGCTCTGCACAAAAGTATCTCGATATGGATGATAAATGTCATTTTTATCATTCTGTTCATAGACCAGGGAACATCAATATTGCATTATGCATATTATTGTGTTGTGTTTAACAATTGTAACTCCAGTCCGTACCTTCACATCTCGCTATGCCAGTAATACTCAGGTGCTACTTCGAGTTCCTCATCGGCGTGGAATCCAGTTAAAAAAACACCATGTCGTAGCAAGCACTCGCGCGGACAGGCAACCCAATCAGAGGGGACGCAAGGAGGAGAGGGATTTTACTGCTCATAGAACTACCACGTAACAGGTGAATTCAAGAACACACACACGCCCGCGCACACATTCATTGCGCAGTGCGCAAGGGCACTTATTTCTGAAAATTACGTCCAAAAGCAGTGTTTTTGAGGGTGCTGAGCTAGGGGGTGCTGAGCTCGTTTTTGGGGGTGCTTGAGCACCCCCAAAAATAGGCTAAACACGCCCCTGGAATCTGGAGAAATCTCTGTATGCAAGAGACAAGGCTGAAAACTGACATTGGTTGCCTGTGAGCTTCAGGCCCTCAGGAGACACTGCATTATAAGCAGACACATGTCTGTAGTGGAAATCACTGGTTGGGCTCAGGAACACTTCAGAAAACCATCATCTGTGAAAACAGTTCATTACCGCATCCCCAAATGCAAGTTAAAACCAGATATAAACAATATCCAAAAACACCGCCACCTTCTCTGGGCCTGAGTTCTTTTACGATGGACTGAAGTGAAGTGGAAAACTGTCCCGTGGTCTGACGAATCTAAATTAGAAATTCTTTTCAGAAATCATGGACACCACGTCCTCTAGGCTAAAGAGAAGAGAGACCATCCAGCTTATCAGTGCACAGTTCAAAAGCCAGCATCTGTGATGGTATGACGGTGCATTAGTGCACATGACATGGGGAGCTTGTACATCTGGGAAGGCATCATTAATGCTGAATGATATATACACATTTCAGAGCAATATGCTGCCATCCAGACAAAATCTTTTTCAAGGAAGGCCTTCCTTCTTTCACCAAGACAATGCCAAACTGCTTTCTGCACATATTAAAACTACATGGCTCTGTAGTAAAAAAGCCTGGGTGCTAAACTGGCCTGCCTACAGTCCAGACCTGTCTCCCATTTAAAACACTTGGTGCATGATGAAGCATAAAATACAACAAAGGAGACCCTGAACTGTTGAGCAACTGAAATGGTATATCAGGCAAGAATGGGACAACATTTCTCTTTCAAAAATATAGCAATTGTTCTCCTTAGTTCCCAAATGTTTACAGAATGTTTTTAAAAGTAGAGATGATGCAACACAGTGGTAAACATGCCCCTGTCCTAACTTTTCTGAAATGTGTTGCTGACATCAAATTCAAAATGAACATATATTTTAAAAAAAATAAATAAATTTTCTCAGTTTCAGCATTTCATATGTTGTCTTTGTAGTCAAGGGTGGGTGGTGCATAAGGGCGATTGGGCGACGCACTGCCAAAACGAAAAAAAAAGGGTTTTTTTTTAAACAAACTTTCACCAGTGCTGCTCTAGGCCGTTTTAATCTGTCTCTGGGTATCATTGTCCAATCAGGGTGGTCTTGCTTCTAGAGTACCACCCCTTTTGGGGCGATTTCAGTCACGTTGAAAATCGCCCAAGAGTTCACTGATAGAGTCTCATGTTAATATATTTTCTTTCTCCTGACTGACACTTCAATGCAATCTCTATGGGTTCCGGGGAGGCTTGCCCTAACGTGCTTTCGTCACTGCGAAGTGCGGCAAAGTTGCGTCCGATCCTTTCAGTTTCTGAGGTGAGATGGATGTGGAAAGCAATTCAGTGCGGTCCTTAAAAGAAGTTCCATTTAGTCAGTGATCAAATCGAGCTAAATTGGCAACAAAACAAGCTGGACCCCCCTCAACCAAATCTAAACATAAAACAAATTTCGACAAAGGGGGGAAATCATATACTCGAGGTTTTACTTCAACATGGTACTAGCGCAAATCCTGGCGAGCTGGCTGCGAGGACGCCTCAGCGGTTTTCTGCTACCCCTGCTTACTTTACCACCCTGGAGGTGGCTCCACGGACAACACTGCTTGGATGGTCACTGGAGTTTCGGACATGCATCATTTGTCGGAGAAAATAAAAAAACATGAGTCATCAAAGATTCACATGGGCAGCTGCCTGAAATTTTCACCTTTTGGGAGAGTGAACATCGCTACACAACTGAATGAGGGCTACAGGCTAGCAGTTCTCCGCCACAACGATGAGGTGAGCAAGAACAGGCACATATTAAACCGGCTCATCCAATGCATGAAATTTTGTGGAGTGTTCGAGTTAGCTCTACGAGGCAAAGACGAAACTGAGGGCTCCAGTCACCGTGGTGGTTTTCTGGGTTTGGTTGACTTCGTGACTCACACACACACACAGTCACAGAATCAGTTCACTTTTGATGTTTTCAATATGCGTTTTTATATTTGCCACACTTTGCTCTGAGAGTTAGCACTTTGGTAATATCCTTGGTAAATACCAGTAATTGCAAGATCTAAAGAGCCACTCATTTATTTATTCAACTGCTATTATGTTAGCCAACTATTTACAATGTTTTGTTACAGTAAGGGGCGGCACGGTGGTGTAGTGGTTAGCGCTGTCGCCTCACAGCAAGAAGGTTCTGGGTTCGAGCCCCGTGGCCGACGAGGGCCTTTCTGTGTGGAGTTTGCATGTTCTCCCCGTGTCCGTGTGGGTTTCCTCCGGGTGCTCTGGTTTCGCCCACAGTCCAAAGACATGCAGGTTAGGCTAACTGGTGACTCTAAATTGACCGTGAGTGTGAATGGTTGTCTGTGTCTATGTGTCAGCCCTGTGATGACCTGGTGACTTGTCCAGGGTGTACCCTGTCTTTCGCCCGTAGTCAGCTGGGATAGGCTTCAGCTTGCCTGCGACTCTGTAGAAGGATAAAGTGGCTAGAGATGATGAGATGTTACCGTAAGTGCACTTTCCTGTTGTCCTTAAGTTGCACAGTCTGTAAATTCTTGCTGGTCATGGAGTTTGAAGTACATGACAGTACTTTCAAGATTGGCAAATAAATATGTATTATTTTTAAAAAATATGGTTTCCTTTCTTATTTAGTTGTTGGACATATCTTTTATAAAGATATCATTCACATCATACAATATTGAAATAATGTGAATAGTGAATAGGGCGTAATTGGAATTGGTCATTGTGGAGCCAAACTATTCTTCATTTAAACTCCATAGACAAGACAGGCAACATAAAATTCACACACGAAGAGGAAACGGACAAGACAATAGCTTTTTTGGACTTAAAAATACACCACACAGAAGAAGGGAACATTAGAATTACAACATACAGAAAACCTACACACACCGACCAATATCTTCTCTGGACATCTGAACATCCCATCGCACACAAAATGTCAGTAATCAGAACACTATACGACCGAGCACAGAGCATCACAGAGGAGAAAGACAGACAGGAGGAGGAACAACACATCCAACAGGCATTAAAAAACTGCCAATATCCACCGTGGGCAATTCGGAAAGGGAAATTACAGACACAAATAAAAGAAAATAAACAAACAAGAAAAAACACTGAAAAAACAAACCGGGGCTTTGTCACACTACCATACATAAAAGGAGTCACAGAACGCATCCAACGATCCATGAGGAAATACCACATCAACACCCCGGTCAAACCATACAAGAACCTCCGACAGCTGCTAGTTCACCCCAAAGACAAAATACAACTGGATAATAAATGCAACGTCATCTATGAAATCCCTTGCCGTTCATGTAATAAAGTCTATATTGGTGAAACGGGCAGATGCTTCCATACTCGAAGGAAAGAACACCAAATAGAGTGTGAAAAAGAAACAACAAGAAGACTCACAAGATCCGAAAAAGAAAAAGCAAACCAAGAAAACCTAAAATCAGCCATTTCAGACCACTGCAAACGGCAAAATCACATAATGAATTGGGAAGAGGCCAGAGTCATTCGCGCTGAAGAAAATAGATTCCAGCGTTGGATTTTAGAGGCAGTGGAGATACGTAAGCGGGCGCAGAGGACGATGAACCGGGACGAGGGAGCGTACGCGCTGTCGCACACCTGGAGCGCCGTCCTGGAGGAGCGACCTGACAGCAGGAGGCGTGAACTACCTGTCAAATTGGGCGGGACGTTCACGCCTCCGTAACGCAACATCAGCTGATAAGGCACGTCACCACTCGACATCTGGTGACTGTTTCTGAAGAAGGCGGGAGATTCTCGCCGAAACTGTTAACGAGGTAACAAGCTTAAAAAATATCCTTGTCTAAGAAACGAACTTAAAATATTTGTAATAGTTAGACATAATGAACATACACTACGTAAACTATTCTTCGATTGTGAATGTTGTTCGTAACTTTACACCACAGCCTATAGCTTAAGTAGCTACAGGGAAAAGATTTCTGTAATGTGCTGCCATCTAGTGGACAGAAGTGGCATGGAACTGTGATATGCAGAGAGAAAACAAAAGAGAGTCAATAATGTCTGGCTACCTATAATGTCAAGTCAAGTCGTACCTGTTGAATGAGTCACCTTATGACATTATTGGATAATTTCCCCCTCCTGAGAAAATTTTCAGGACCCGCCACTGTTTGTAGTATTTTCAATGAAATATAGGGTTTCCGTGATTTGCAAATTATTGCATTCTTTTTTTTTTATTTACAGTTTACACAACGTCCAAACTTTTTTGGAATTGGGATTGTACTACAAACTTTTGCATATAACAAACTAAGTTCATGTCCCCCACCTTTAATGACAATGAGTCAGAATCTTCAAAAAAAAAAAACATCAGTATGTCACGTCCACGAACACTGCACACTCCAAGGACAGAAAGAACCGGACTGTTGTTCAGTGGACTTGATCAAGCACAGTGGACCAACACCAGGAGACAACATGGAACCCCAAATCACAGACTGCAGAAACTTCACATTGGACTTCAAACACATTGGATTCTGTGCCTCTTCCTCCAGACTCTAGGATCTTGATTTCCAAATGAAATGCAAAAATTACTTTCATCTGAAAAGAAGACTTTGGACTACTGAGCAACAGTCCAGTTCTTTCTCTCTTTAGCGCAGGTAAGATGCTTCTGACATTGTCTCTGGTTCAGGAGGGGCTTGATATTAGGAATGTGACAGTTGTAGCCCCTTTCCTGAAGACATCTGTGAGTGGTGGCTCTTGATGCACCAACACCAGCCTCAGTCCACTCCTTGTGAAGCTCTCCCAAGTTCTTCAATCGACTTTTCTTGACAATCCTTTCAAGGCTGCAGTCATCCCTGTCGCTTGTGCACCTTTTCCAGCCAGCCTTTTCAGCAATGACCTTCTATGGCTTACCCTCCTTGTGGATGGTGTCAATGATTGTCTTCTGGACAACTGTCAAGTCAGCAGTCTTCCCCATGATTGTTGTTGTGTGTACTGAACTAAACCAAGAGATACATGGTATTTATACTGTTTTACTCAAACTCGAAATGAAATATTCTTATATTTTGAGATATCCTGGATTTCTGATTTTCATAAGCTATAAGCCAGAATCAGCAAAATTAAAAGAAAAAAAAGCCTTGAAATATTTTATTGTACATAGAATGAATAGAGAATATATGAAAGTTTAACTTTTTTACCTAAATTGTGAAAAAAATAACTTTTTCACAATTAACAATTATTCCACGAAATCAAGTCATACATGAGCTAATAGCAAATGAGGCGCATAGCACCGAGTTGGCTACAAGTCATGTATGATGAGCTTGACTGGAATAATTGTTTTATTCTATCCACATTTGCTGGATTTTGAGAAAGAGCATTTGTATTTTTATTTTTTGCAAATTTGATCAATAAAAACTTTCCCAAAACATCCGACAAAATAATTTTTGCTTAGGCAGACTTCTTAAAAACTTATTGATGGTTGCACAAATTGACTTTAGTGTTGTGTTTTTTGTAGAAAGTGCCACCTTGGTGTCATGCTGAGGTATAGAACAGCTTTAGACATTTATTTAATTCTTCCTTAGACTTTTCAGTTCTGTAATTTTCAAACTTCTTTGAGCTTTTGAACCAGTCTAAATAAAAAAAAAAACTCAACAAATTTTAATGCTTAAAGATGAAGAATGTAAACAAGCTGGCAAAATGACAGTAGCAATTTGTGAAAAATGCGATAATAATAATAATAATAATAATAATAATAATAATAATAATAATAATTCTTGAAAAATAAAAAAAGATACGTTCTTACCATCAAATACTTTCATTCCATATTTTGTTACTTTTTTTTGTATTTTTGGGAGTTTTGCTTTCAAGTAGAGTTTTTATTTCGTCCTTAGTTGGCTCAGCAACACACACTGCCATTTTGTTTTTCTCTACTCACAGTATATGAGCTGATATCCTAGTAGTAGAGTAGCCAATCAGAATGCACAATTGCTCATATCCAGTAAATGTGGATAGTATAATAATCCATTATTTTGAGATGCACTAGGTTAGGCTAATTGGTGGCTCTAAATTGACCGTAGGTGTGAATGTAAGTGTGAACGGTTGTCTGTGTCTATGTGTTAGCTCTGCGATGACCTGGCGACTTGTCCAGGGTGTACCCCGCCTTTCGCCCGTAGTCAGCTGGGATAGGCTCCAGCTTGCCTGCGACCCTGTAGGACAGGATAAAGTGGCTACAGATAATGGATGGATGGATAGTAAGAGTTATAAAACACTTCAGTACATGTTGTTAGAGGAAAATAATCGACTTTCGGTTTGTAAAAGTAACTGTGCTTTATGTCGCCCTGCATCACCACCACATTGTTGATTATTTTCCTAGAACAGTGTGCCCCCAAGTGTTTTATATCTTACTTATGTACAGTGGGGAGAAAGGGTAAGATAAGCTGCACAATTCAGTCCAATTCAATCCAAGCATTATTAATCCTATGAAGTGTTTAAAACACACACACACACACACACACACACACACACACACACACAAAATAATATTATAACCTTTATGAAATGGTTTATCTAATACATGACATGAAAATTGTAACAAAAAGATGTTGAATACATTATACATGCCTTATATGGGGTACCAAAAATCCTTATGACATAAGGGGTGTTCACACGGTAACTTTTACTGCGGTGTAGCACCGGGGCTGCCCTGGTAGAGCGTTCACACGGTACAAAGTTATACCGGTGTAGCCCCTGAAAGCTGCTTAAACCGGTGCAAATCTAACCCTGCTCAGGAGGTGGTTTAAGAAATTTACTCCGGAGTAAATGCTAGTTTGCGGGGCAGCACCGATATAAAATGGGACGTCTGAACGCTACAGGGGTAGACTCGCTACGCGGGAGGAGAGTTGATTACATACGGGCATTGCATAATTTGCATCCTGGTATTTTGCGCTTCCAAAATGGCGAATATCAACAACAACAGAACTGCGTGTCTTCCAGTGTTGCCAGATTGGGCGGTTTTAAGTGCATTTTGGCGGATTTGAACATATTTTGGGCTGGAAAACGTCAGCAGTATCTGGCAACACTGGTGTCTTCATCCACGTTGTTTTCCCGGCACTTGGTGATGCCATGACAACCGGGAAAAGGAAGTACATTTTCACGCACGCGCATATTTCATTTCTGCATTATTACTATCGGAAATGATAGTAATAAAAGGAAATGATATCAAAACTTTATTACTATCAAAGGAAATGATAGTAATAAAGTTTTTGCGACTATTGCACGGTCACAAAAACTGCCGTGTGACCACAAGTGGGGCTGCACCGGTGCTAACACTCTTCTCTCTAGTAAGCAGGGTTGTGACGTGTGAACGCTCCACAAAATTTACACCGGTGTAAGATATATCGCAACAAAATACATCGGTGCAGCATCGATGCAAATATGTGCCGTGTGAACACCCCTAAATTAATTATGCACGCTGTTTTCTCCTGAATTAAAAAGAAAGACAAATTCTCACATACTTTCACACACACCCATATATATATATATATATATATATATATATATATATATATATATGAGGCGGCACGGTGGTGTAGTGGTTAGCGCTGTCGCCTCACAGCAAGAAGGTCCTGGGTTCGAGCCCCATGGCCGGCGAGGGCCTTTCTGTGCGGAGTTTGCATGTTCTCCGCGTGGGTTTCCTCCGGGTGCTCCGGTTTCCCCCACAGTCCAAAGACATGCAGGTTAGGTTAACTGGTGACTCTAAATTGACCGTAGGTGTGAATGTGAGTGTGAATGGTTGTCTGTGTCTATGTGTCAGCCCTGTGATGACCTGGCGACTTGTCCAGGGTGTACCCCGCCTTTCGCCCGTAGTCAGCTGGGATAGGCTCCAGCTTGCCTGCGACCCTGTAGAACAGGATAAAGCGGCTAGAGATAATGAGATGAGATATATATATATATATATGACTAAAAAAATCTAATGAAAAAGGTGAACTATATCTCGTCCCACCTTAGATCCCCATCATGAAATTTTTAAGATTGCTGAAATCCATTTTTAATCATTTTAAATGTTAATAATGATGTGATTTTAGTCTTACATTTATTATATAGTCATGAACAGGGACTGAGAAAAATAACGCGGCAGGCACAAAAAGAAACGAAATTTTTATGACTAAATTTCCTGATGTGTATAAAAAAGAAAGAAAAGAAAAAGCCTTGTTTAATTAACGCTCTTCTGTTATGATTCTGAACTGTCAGGATGCACAAAGGTGCTGATGAAGACACATGACATTAACATGAATACAGCTTTGCTCGGCAGTGTGTTTCTCTAAGCGATCTCTCTGTTTCTCTTGTTCGCATTGCTTCTCTTGTCTCCTTTTGCGCAGGCTATGAATGTGAATGCTGGCTGTATAATTTAATGCAGGGTTACTATAACGCGGTGACCTTCTATAGCCTACGTTCTGGATGAGAAATGGATCCAGAGGCTACATTTATTTATTCTTAACTATGGAAAACGTGGCATGGTGAGCATAAGATGGGCTTGTAATGTTGGAGAGAGGATTTTATTTTGATTACAGTAATATTCTCTGCTACCTGGTGATGCAGAGACATAGGCGATAACTTACTGGAAGAGGATTCCCTTATTTTTTTTATTTTACACTTGTTTATGCAAGAGGAAATCCTAATGAGACTGAGCTGTGCCTTTCCCCAGGCTAAGCACAAATGAGATAAAAGTATCCATGTAGACATAATTCGATTAAATCCAGACAACTAATAATATTTCATCAGAGTGTAAGACATAACTAGAACAACTCAGAACCATACGATTATTTATTCAGTATGCTGAATTTAAACACTATATTTGTGAATCTCACAGATCAGAAGGTGTTGATACATTTTCTGTAACAGCAGTTCAGACAATAGCGCAAAGCAAATCACAGATTTTTATTAATGCACTCAAGTTAATGTGCTACCGTTGCTATAGTTACAGCTTATTCACTGGGACTTGTATAACAGATACTCCATATAATCTAATACCAAACAGACGTGTAATTAGCAATTATTCCATAAAATCGGGTCATGCATGAGGTGATACGTGTACGACAAGATTGAGTGGAATAACTGTTTTATTCTATCCACATTCACTGGATATGAGCAATTGCACGCTCTGATTGGCTATTCTACTATTAGGATATCAGCTCATATACCGTGAGTAGAGAAAAACAAAATGCCGGCGTGTGTTGCTGAACCAACCGAGGACAAAATAAAAAAGCCTACTCGAAAATAAAACCTAAGAAAATTATCAAGTATTTAAAAGAAACAGAAATAGCTCAAATAATAGTTTTTGTTTGGGTCCCCCTCCCAATATTTCCTGTTCCATACTCCAGCCCAGTCAGTGGCAGTAATGCACCTTTAAGTTCGTTTGCCAACCACCAAAAAAAAGAAGAAAAAGACCCAAAAAATATATATAAAAAAGCAACAAAATATGGAATAAAAGTATTTGATGGTAAGAACATATCTTTTTATTTTTCAAGAATTATTCATGTCATGGGGCGGCACGGTGGTGTAGTGGTTAGCGCTGTCGCCTCACAGCAAGAAGGTCCGGGTTCGAGCCCCGTGGCCGGTGAGGGCCTTTCTGTGCGGAGTTTGCATGTTCTCCCCGTGTCCGCGTGGGTTTCCTCCGGGTGCTCCGGTTTCCCCCACAGTCCAAAGACATGCAGGTTAGATTAACTGGTGACTCTAAATTGACCGTAGGTGTGAATGTGAGTGTGAATGGTTGTCTGTGTCTATGTGTCAGCCCTGTGATGACCTGGCGACTTGTCTAGGGTGCAGGGCTCGAAATTAACTTTTTTTCTTTGTGTCCCCCAGTGGTCCCGAATTCTGTGTTGTATTGTCCCGAATGGAAGCAATAGTGTCCCCATTTTTTTCCTTTCTGAAATAACCAGTGGTTAATATTATCATATGAAGTTACGATTATATTTGTAACTATGCGATTTTGAACCCTTAATATCATTTTTACAATAAGTCACAAAACACAAGTGACACATGTCCTATACATCATCTACTTCAAAATTACAGTTATTGCATTTTCAGTTTATTAAACTTTGGCGATCTCACTGTATGAATAGATACCCGTTTATTTAAAGGGGCCAACTAGCTCATTCAGAAAATGTTTCAACTCACTACATCTGCAGTACACTTTAGTTGAAAATAAGACCCCTTTTATGTTCATTTCATCTACTTATACCTTGAATATCTGTTGGCATATATAAGGCCAACTTATCATTTTCACCATTACCGTTATCCATTTTTATGTAATATGCCTGTTGCCCCATTCAGAGATGTTTTGAAAGCCATCAGCCATACCATCAATGGATGAAATGCCCTTGAGCAAGGCACCTACCCCAACATTGCTACAGGGACTGTAACACTGTAAAAAAACTGTAAAGTCACTTTGGATAAAAGTGTCATATCATACAAGTGCAAACAAAGCAGAGAGACGTTATGTCTGGGCTTTCAGTTTCTTCCCCGCGGTCGGTCCGCTTCAACCACTTCAGCATTTTTGTTCTGGCAAGAGTCGGCGCAGCGTGTGCGGTAACAATTCCATTCCAAGTCCATATAACGCGGACTCCGGCCGAAGATTCTAGAACAGAATGCGCTGCTCTGTAGCCTACGGATGCAGGTGCATCGAAAGTGTAGCTACTATGTATTTTTCGCTGTTAACGTTTTAAAATTAAAATTGACAAATTAGGTGAATGTCTATGTATGGTTTACGGCTTTGTAAATAATATTAATGTAGAACTTTTTTTCTAGATCTATTTTTTTCATTGTCCCGGGATTTTTCCCAGATATGATAATTTTGTGTCCCGATGACATTTTTTATGGTCCCCGGGACGTCGGGACACCGTTAGTTTCGAGCGCTACTAGGGTGTACCCTGCCTTTCGCCCGTAGTCAGCTGGGATAGGCTCCAGCTTGCCTGCGACCCTGTAGGACAGGATAAAGCGGCTAGAGATAATGAGATGAGATGAGATGAAATATTATTGTCACATTTTTCACAAATTGCTCCTGTCATTTCGCTGGTTTGTTTACATTCGACGTGGAAATGATTTTGTCGGATGTTTTGTATAAAGTTTTTACTGATTGAACTTGCAAAAAATAAAAATAAAAATGTTCTGTTTCTGAAAATCCAGTGAATGTGGATAGAATAAAACAGTTATTCCACTCAATCTCGTCGTACATGGATTATAGCCAGCTCGGTGCTACGCGCCTCATTGGCTATCAGCTCATGTACGACTCGATTTCAAGGAATAACTTATAGGAATAAGAAGGTATTAAATACATCTGCTTTCACCCTTCAGCCCTCTATTCTTTTAGTGATCGAAACCTTTTTGCTCATGCCTGAGCTTAACCATGATTCCTACAGTAATTATGCAAATGAAGAAAAAAAAAATGGAAGAAAGAAAAATAGCAAGAAACAAAAGGAATGCTGGGAGGAAAATGAGCTTTGGGCTGTTGAAACATAATAATAATAATAATAATAATAATAATAATAATAATAATAATAATAATAATACAGTCACACATTCTGCAACTGCAACTCTCTTTTTCTTGCCCTCAACAAATCTGTCATTTCTCATGTGCAATCTATCCAAAATGCTGCCGCTAGGCTACTCACTAGGTCCAACAGATTTTCTCACATCACCCCTATCCTCCGCTCCCTACATTGGCTCCCAGTCCAGTACCGTTTTCAGTTCAAAATCCTCACCATTATCTACAGATCATTTCATGGTCGGGCCCCTGCCTATCTTGTTGAGTTATTGCACCCCCTATCCTCTGCTCGCTCTCTTAGGTCCAATAATCAAAACTTACTGTCTGTCCCACGTACCCGCCTTAGGACTTGGGGTGATCGTGCTTTTGTAGTGGTTGGCCCCAGGTTGTGGAATGACTTACCTGCTGAACTCAGGTTTGCTCCTTCTTTAAATGCTTTTAAGAGCCAATTAAAAACACACTTTTTTAGACAGGCTTTTGGCTAGGTTGTTTTTATCTGTTATTTGCTTTTCTTATTGTACAACTGGGCCCACTTTGTTTTGGAATTTGTTTTAATTTATACCTTTTTTATTAGGTTTGTTTTGCTTGCTATTGTTTACTGTTTATTTATATTATTTTTATTTTTTCCTTTCTTATTGTTTTTGGCTTTGATACATTGTAAAGCGCTTTGTGACTGTTTGTCTGTGAAAAGCGCCATACAAATAAATTTTACTTACTTACTTACATTCAAGCTTGTTTTTTCCCCTTCTGTCCTTTTGTCTTCTTCTTGTGCTTGAGGACATAGTCAGTGTGTACAAGTACAAGGATGAACCAACAAGACGACCAACTGCTTGTAAAGACATGAATTTAATCATCTCTTCTTTGTTAGAGGCTCAGCCAGCATTAAGCAGCACAATGACCTTCTTCTCCAGCTCTTGAGGTTTGAGACGCCACATTCAGGAGCACGTCAATGCATTACCATTCCATTCACTAGAGTGAGAAATATGAAATAATTCTTCCCTTAAGGACGTGCTTCCTCCATTAATACAGCAGAGAACACAAGTATTTGCTCCACTTCGCTTCATTAAGACGGTGCTGTCAGCAGGCCATCTTATGGGCAGTCCTCTGCTCGGTCTCTTAATGGCCATGCAGATTTAATGGCAGCGTGGGCCCTGATACGTGTTATATCAGAGTGATAACATTGTGCACGGCTCAGATCTTTCCTAACCAACATGAAAATGGATTTTTCCAGGCCACTAATGAAATGAGCAATATCAGAGCACTGATCTCAAACAATGATGGACAGATTTCTTCAATTAATGTGCCTGACATACTCAAAGGACATCAAGGCATGCTGTGGAGTTGTTAGATGAGACATGAAGACGGCTGTTGGATGCCAGTATACAGTTACTTCCCTGCATTTCAATGACAGTGTTGATGGAAAACATTGACACAATATCGTTACTGATTTCGAACCCAATTTTTATAGAGTCGAAAGTTGACTAGTTGAAATATTTAGCTAGTTGCTCATGATAATCAGTCATAGGTCCAAAAATAACAAAAACAAGTTTATGCTGATTAATCATGTGAAGAAAGCTGTATGGAGGGAACTTGAGATGAATCTTTTAGTCACAGTGCAAGAGTTTTGAAATATAATGAATAACGAATTCACACCAGCAGGGGGCACTGTGCCACAACACGAACAGCTATTCCGCATTACACATTGTACTCCATGATGCCTGGAAGTAGCAGATAACTAAAAAACAATGTTCCAGCATCTTCGAATTCAGCAAACAAGGTGTATGTGATGCTGCTGAGACATAAATTGTGCACCTCATGCTGCCTTGCAGTGGCTGAAAATGGTAGCTAGGCCAGTGTTTCCCAACATTTCTTGAGCCACGGCACATTTTACACTTGAAAAATCCCACGGCACACCACCAAACAAAAATATCACAAAAATTATATATATATCATTCTCATCTCATCTCATCTCATCTCTAGCCGCTTTATCCTTCTACAGGGTCGCAGGCAAGCTGGAGCCTATCCCAGCTGACTACGGGTGAAAGGCGGGGTACACCCTGGACAAGTCGCCAGGTCATCACAGGGCTGACACATAGACACAGACAACCATTCACACTCACATCTACGGTCAATTTAGAGTCACCAGTTAACCTAACCTGCATGTCTTTGGACTGTGGGGGAAACCGGAGCACCCGGAGGAAACCCACGCGGACACGGGGAGAACATGCAAACTCCACACAGAAAGGCCCTCGCCGGCCACGGTGCTCGAACCCGGACCTTCTTGCTGTGAGGCGACAGCGCTAACCACTTCACCACCGTGCCGCCATATATATATATATATATATATATATATATATATATATATATATAAATATATATATATAAAAAATGATAATCTAGTCTCAATTTACTCACAATTTCCTTCGTGGGAAACCTGGGCCTGTTTAGTTGAACACAAAGCTGATATACTCATAAGAATTGAAGAAAGACACACACGAAGATCTTCAACAGCTCTGAGTCACTCTCCTTTTTTAGTTTTTATACATGGGTGCAAGTATTAAATTTTCAAAAACCTGAAAAGTCTGACAAAGTCAGATGTGCATGGCACAGCCATGCGGGGGGGGGGGGGGTTACAAAGGGGGGTAAGCCCCCCTTAGGGCTCAAAAAAAATTTAAATTACAAGTTAAAATGGTTGTCTCTCATGCAATCTCATGCAAACATGATTTGCATATTCACATCAGGCGGCACGGTGGTATAGTGGTTAGCGCTGTCGCCTCACAGCAAGAAGGTCCGGGTTCGGGCCCCGTGGCCGGCGAGGGCCTTTCTGTGCGGAGTTTGCATGTTCTCCCCGTGTCTGCGTGGGTTTCCTCCGGGTGCTCCGGTTTCCCCCACAGTCCAAAGACATGCAGATTAGGTTAACTGGTGACTCTAAATTGACCGTAGGTGTGAATGTGAGTGTGAATGGTTGTCTGTGTCTATGTGTCAGCCCTGTGATGACCTGGCGACTTGTCCAGGGTGTACCCCGCCTTTCGCCCGTAGTCAGCTGGGATAGGCTCCAGCTTGCCTGCGACCCTGTAGAACAGGATAAAGCGGCTAGAGATGATGAGATGAGAGATATTCACATCAAATGTTTAATACATTTCATCAATTCATCTGAAATAATATTTCAAGTACAAGGCTTGATATTTCAAAACATCTAGCAACTACTAATTTAAATGTTGAAACAACCATTTTTAATATGCTTTTGCTGTGATACCTTTTTTACAATATATACACAGCTCGAGTTAAAATAAGGGGCCACATATCTTGATGTCCTCAGAAACTCCTGGATTTTAGCAAATAACAAGATTCAGCTTTTTCCATATTCAGAAATATCTATATTTTATAATCCATTACTGACTACAAATGAGTTTTCAACCTAACAACCACATTAGAAAAGATGATTAAAAAGCTAACAAACTTATTTCAAGACCTACCTTGCTTTTATTTAATAATTGAAAGGTAATCAAATGTAAAAAAAAAAAAAAAAAACAACTGTTTATCAAAGTAGATACTTGTAATGAATAATTTAAATTCTAGAAGAAAGCACATTGCATTTGCACATCACACTATCAGATGGCAATTTAAATCACCAATAAATGTTTTGAATTCACTTATTACTACATAGCACAAAAATCAGAAAAGTGCACGGCCAATATAATTAATTTCAAAATTATTATTATTTTTATTGGAGCCTTCTGATAAAAACTTCATTTTGACATATTTTGATCAGCAACCAGAGGCAAAGCACGTGGATCTGTCGCAAGGGAGGGAAGCGAAATAAGGCTTATTATAAAACCTGAAGTTTCATTGGACAACAGTTAACAGTGAGCCAATCAAAAGCACCATTCTAACTTGCACCAAAAGAAACGGCGACTCATGGGAATAGCTGTGTTGATTTGGTCGAACAACGTGCTATGTGCGTGAAACATGATATCACACATGTATAACACCATGAAACAATGGGCTAGTCAGGACCGCTTGTCAGTGAGCGGCGTATAAATTGAATGAGGTTTGTGGCGAAGACGAGATGAAAAGATTTGTCTCGTGCAGAGACTGTACCGCTGTAACCCGGTAATACGCTGAGAGTGAGACAGTGAGAGGGCCACCCCTATACCACCCCCGAAAATCTCAACAGATTTACATGATTTGGAAAAATGACTTTTTCAGAACTGAAAAAAACAGAGCTTCCGGCACATGCCGGAAAACTTGCACCCATGCCGCTGTCACACCCGAAGCATTACTAATTCTATTGTTTGAATGGCAACAGGTAGATACACATGTTAATTAGCTACCTGCTGCCATCTATTGGAAGAGTATTTAATTGTTCTGCTGGTCACTATACGTCGCTGGCATAGATGAACGAAGACATTATTTGCAGTAAATAATAATTTTTGGAACAATTAAGTGAAATTGGATAATGTCCCACGGTACACCTGATGATCTCTCACGGCACATTAATGTGCCACGGCACAGCGGTTGGGAAACACTGAGCTAGGCTACACTGTTGGGAAAAATGCGTTTCAATCCAGAGCCTTAAGTGTTTATTAGTTTGGCACTCTGGGGAAACCCTAGAACAAAGAGCTTCCTTTTTAAACAGGGTTCATGGTGGATCCCATTCAGGAAGGTACAGTAAAAACTCTTAACAATACAAAAAGCCCAAGAGGAAGCTTTTTTTAATCCATATGTCTAGGCTAATTTGGTTATCCATCCATCCATTATCCATAACCGCTTATCCTGTGCAGGGTCACAGGCAAGCTGGAGCCTATCCCAGCTGACTATGGGCGAGAGGCAGGGTACACCATGGACAAGTCTTTGATTGGATTGCTTGGTGGCGCCCATCTCCTCTCCAAGCATATTCACACCTATGGTCAATTTAGAGCCACCAATTAGCCTAACCTGCATGTCTTTGGACTGTGGGGGAAACCGCAGCGCCTAGAGGAAACCCACACAGACACGGGGAGAACATGCAAACTCCACACAGAAAGGCCCCTGTCAGCCACTGGGCTCAAACCCAGAACCTTCTTGTTGTGAGGCGACAGTGCTAATGACTACACCACCATGCCGCCCCCAAATACATACCATGGCACTAAATAAGATGGCAAATATGGCAAAATTCCCATGACAGGATTTCAGGAATTCCCAAAAGTCTTGCTTCTAACCAGGTTCAATTTTAGTTCCTAGACCAGGGTTTTCTAACTAGGGGTTTGTGGTAGTGTTGTAGTAGTTGAGATCAGTCTCAAGACCACTTTTTGAAGGTCTTGGTCTCATCTTGGAATCAACTGCATTTTTACTCGGTCTCAAACATGGAGGACTCTGAATTTTATTTCAAGACCGGTCAAGACCACAACTGCAGGGATTTCACTAAATTGCCTGTCCATTGTCTGATTTATTTGTTAACATAGTTAATGTGATTGGATGTAAAACTTCCTGCTTCAAATGCAACCAATAATGTGATTCATTGCCAATTCTAAATTTTCATTACTGTGAACAGCCATCACTACTCCCCCACCCCCCTTCACACACACTGGTCTGGTCCTGGTTTTGACTTGGTCTCTGCCTTGGTCTTGGTCTTGACTTGGTCTCAGTTTAGGTGGTCTTGACTTCAACACTAGTTTGTGGTGGCATTGCAGGGGGTTTGTGGGATTGTGATGGAAGCATGGGGCTGCCTTGGGGGCAGCCATGGCCTGAAGGTTAGTGAAGCAGCCTTGGGCCCAAAGGGTCACTGGTTTGATTCTTGGGACTGACAGGAAACATGTTTGGGGAAATGAGTGAATGAACAAAACTTTCCCCTCCCTCTGCATAATGGCTCCCTTGAGCAAGTCATCTAACCCCAGCTGCTCCCCAGGTGATATAGCATAGCTGCCCACTGCTCTGGGTATGTGTGTGCGCTCATTGCTCATACATGTGTGTTTTCGCTATTTCAGATTCAGGGTTAAATGCAGAGAAGGATTTTCACTGTGCTTATGTACATGTGACAAATACAGGCTGCTTCTTCTTCTTCCTGAAATCTCAATGACACATCAAGGTAAATATGTATATTCTTTACCAGCTAAAAACTAAATTGTGTTACCAGGCAAAACAAATCTCGCCCAGTAGCACTTATGATGAATATGGAGGAAGATATCGCAAAAATAAATAGGTACCCTATGGGTACATGTGGCTACTGCTTATAAATAAAATTGTTTTCTGATACCATGTCCATAGAGTAAATATAGCATATATATTTACTCTATGAGGCAGTAGCCACAAAAATGAAGCATAATTCAAAAATGAACAATTTAAAAATCACAGAAGTAAAATATACCAAGTGTCTGTACTTTATATTATTCTACTCTTACTTCTTACAGTTTTCGAAACTGAAACCTCCAAACCGAGGCTGACATACACACGCTGTCGTCATGACCCAAACTCTTATTTCCCGGAAATGGCCCGGCGCTAGAGCTCAGTGGAACGCACTTTCCCTCTGTAATAAGCATAAACATGTCTGAAAGTGATTTCTTTAGTCTAGTCCAATAATTTCGAATGATGAACTGAATTGTATAGACTCACTGGCCATTTTAATCGGAACACGTGTATGTGCAGTGCGCAATGTGCGATCGTTACACTCTTACAGCACAGTGACATAGTGGCTAGCACCACTATATGAGGCAGTAGCCACAACCAAAACAATTTTGACCTTTTTGGTGACCTTGACTGGATGACCCCCCCCCCCAAAAAAAAGCTGGATGTTCTATTTGAGACCAATGCCTATCTATCCTGAAAGTTTTATGAAGATTGATCCAGCCGTTTTCCCATAATATAGTAAAAAAAAACAAAAACAAAGAAACCCGACCAAAAACAATACCTTGCCCCCTGGTGGATTCCGTCCTGGGCGAGGTAATTAAACCCATGAGTAATGTAGAATTGTATTCCAAACTTGTAAGTAAAAAGTCCTCTAACTAAACCATTCTTCATGGCTAAAACCGTCTTCATTTTCAGACCTTCCTAAAATCAAACTGAATGGACAGTCATATTCACAGTCATACAAAATCATAAGAGGAAAAAACATTCAAGAGGAAGTTAGACAACAAAAGCTTCAAAGTAGTACAGGCAGAAGGGCTTTTTTTTCCCTTTTATTCTTTTAAAAGATCGATTTACGTGCGAAGAGAGTGACAAGGCCAAACTCTTTACCAAGCATCTGATACTGAAAGCAGCTTTTTAATGAAACTATAAAGCCACCTTTCTTAAAAAAATAAAATCAGAAACAAAACATAAAACCAAACAAGGCAAAGTTGCTTCAATAAAAACGGCAACAAAAGTTACTAATGAGTAAAACAGACTTTTTCAGCATGGCTCAACTTCTCCAGGAGGTGCCTGAGGTAAATCATTTAGGTCAAAGGGGTTCAACTGAGGAAAAAGGTTGCCCTAGACCATAGTTCCAGGAACTTGTTTGAGTTCCTGCTGTAGAACAGGTGCATCTTTATGGATGAGAAGATATTAAGAGTTTCCCAGAGGGGCAACTAAAAATGTAACCAATCAGAGAGGGATCCAAGTAGAACCATTAGAATTTTTTATCCAAAACTAAGAATGCTTAATTGTTTACTGAAAGCCTTGAAGAATGTTCAAAAGTGTATATTGAAATATAAACCATTATATTGATGCATGGTTGATGAAATTTTGAAATCCACTATTAAAGCAGCTGTAAATAGAAGTTTCTTCACAAGCTTTTTCTTTTTTCTCTCTTAAAGTGGCAGAAAACTTACTGTTACAAAGCAAAAGACTGTTACTAAGCACTGACACCAGAGACTCCTTCCATACACATTACATAAACATCTCTTAATAGAAAACTTCACCATATCAAGGTTTAGATATTTTTCTTTGTTAAAAGCAAACAAACAAACAAAAATCTATTTAACAGTTATTCCACGAAATTGAGTTGTACATGAGCTGATAGCCGATGAGGCGCATAGCACTGAGTTGGCTATAAGCCATGTATGAATCGATTTCGTGAAATAACCCTTACAGAAAAAAACCACATGAATTTCCCATGTATTTCACATGTGATCACATGTTACCACATGTGATCACCACGCCCAGATCACCGCACACGCTTCATATGGCTTCAGCCTAGGGGCCCCCATGCCCCCCGCCTCGCAGGGGGGCCCCCAATTGGTCAAAAGAAAAAAAAAACTTCATATTCATTGGCTCAAAATGAATATTTAAATAAACTGACGCTGATTGGGTGAGGCAAATCCGCCTTCCATATATAAACGTTAGACGTCACGCACGACATCACTCCACAGTTGAACAGTGAACATGTGTGACAGAAAATACGAGAGCGGTGCTCAAAAGCGCAAGGCGCAACGGCAAAAAGCCCAACGTGACAAAGCTCTATTGAGCAATATACCAAAACTTACAGGGTTTTTTAAACCTAATGAAACCCAACTGGCAAGTGCAAGTCATCATGACACTAGCGTAGCAAACATTAATAAAGGAGGCTACAGGCACATTCAATTGACAGTTGCATAAGTTGTGATAAATTGTTGTCAATCTAAACCTTATAGTTTTTGGTGTTCTGTTTTTGCTGGCCCAGCTGTACAAAGTTTAATAATGAAAAAAAAAAAAAAAACTTTAAAATGTAGAAAATAGACAGTTCTTCACAGGGAGATGGGATAAGATGGTGGTGGCCGGGGGGGCTACAGCAACTTGTAGCCTAGGGGCCCCTGGCCATGTTAATCCGGCCCTGGTGATCACACGTTACCACATGTAATCACGTTACCACGTGTTACCATGTAGAGCACATGTGTAAAACATTCCCACATGTGAGTCACATAAAATTGGGCCAAAACCACATGTTTCCCATGTGCAAATAACATGTTTCCCATGTGCAAAACACATTTTCCACATATTTCACATGTGGGAAATCACATATGAAGTTCATGTGGTTTTTCTGTAAGGGAATTGGTATTCTATCCACATTCAAACTGGATTTTGAGAAACAGAGCATTTTTATTTTTTGCAAATTCTATAAATAAAAACTTTATACAAAACATCTGACAATCATTTCCACTTAGAATGTAAACAAACTGGCGAAATGACAGTTGCAATTTGTGAAAAATACAATAATAATAATTCTTGAAAAATAAAAAAGATGCATTCTTACCATCAAATACTTTCATTTTATATTTTGTTTCTTTTATTTTTGGAGTTTTGTTTTCAAGTAGAGTTTTTATTTCGTCCTCAGTTGGTTCAGCAACACATTCTGCCATTTTGTTTTTCTCTACTCATGGTATATGAGCTGATAGCCTAGTAGTAGAGTAGCCAATCAGAGCATGCAATTGCTCATATCCAGTGAGTGTGGATAGAATAATTATTATTAGTCTTACTGTACATGGAGTCTTACATAGATTACACACAGTGTTTACCAAGTCCCTATGAATGAACTGTTGCTATAGAAACAATAATGTATTACAAACAAGTGCATGAATATACTACATAGCAAGTGATTTGCTGTCCAGTCAGAACCATTAAGGAAAAATAAATCAACACTTTCTGACCACTCAGATTTAAGTATTCAACAGCACTGTGGTGTGATACAATCAACTCTTCAAAATCTGTTTATATTATACCTTGGATAAACTTTCCGTAGGTTCTCAAACCATTCTCAGCCCATGAGCAGCTTCTGAGCTCTGCCTTGGAGGCAGTACATCAGTTTGTTCCTGTTCACTTCCCATAAAGCCTTGTTTGGAGCTGTCTCAGTCTGATCAACAGAGATACAGGGCCGAGTGCTGCAATCGATCCTCAGCAAGCCGAGTAGAAAAACATGTCTGACAAGTGTGAGTTACTCGTCTTCGCTGTCTGAGAGCAGCTCGGTTTCTCACATTCTGTCAACCT
The DNA here is from genome assembly GCF_027579695.1 of Neoarius graeffei. NCBI lineage: Eukaryota > Metazoa > Chordata > Actinopteri > Siluriformes > Ariidae > Neoarius > Neoarius graeffei. The sequence continues at coordinate 17,078,131 of NC_083584.1, read as the reverse complement.
CTCTCATCCTCGTTCCTCTCTCTCTTCATCTTTCCCTTTCTCTCTCCACCCTTTCAGTCCTGATCACTATCACCTCTCACATCTTCTTCTCTCCTCTCTTCACTATCACACGTATCTTTCCTCAACCCGTCCCTTTGCGCTCTGCTTTCCATAAAATCCTCCTCGCTATCTTGCTATCACACGTCTCTCATCAGCAGGTTAAAGGAATACAACAACCTTTTCTAATCTCATCTCTGTCGGCCGCATCGTGTGTGTGTGTGTGTGTGTGTGTGTGCGCGCGCTATTACCACAGACATAAACATCTGACATGTTTCTCTGAATTGAGACGACAAAAGAAAAGCTGTTTTAATAGAAAGTTTAAATTAAACCACAATACTCACAAATTCTCAATTCAGACTGGTCAGAAGGTGTTGATTAGTTTTCTTTAACAGCAGCTCTGACAATAGTGATGATATAAGACATTATCATTTCTGTAGCAACAACTTACACAGGGACTAGTGTGCCGGTTCCAACACAACAATAAACAAGTTTAAAAACTGTGTTATTACGTCGCCCACGACGGAGTAAGTGGAGCGAGGTATTGTAATCAGTTTGTGTGTCTGTCTGATAATTTAGTATCTAGACGGTTGGACCGATTGACCACCTACCAATTTTCAGGGTAGGTGTGCAGTGGTCCGTAGATTACCTGATTAAATTTTGGGGTAATCAGGTCAAGGTGAACGTCAAGGTCACTGGAAAGGTCAACCTTTTGGTCAAAATAACATTTTCCATTATAATTCAAAAACAGTTGCCGATAGACAGATGTTTACTATTATGAGCTTATAGGCACTCCTATGGCCTTTCATTTGGCACCATGATCTTTGACTTTGAATGACTCTGAAATGTCAAACTCAAGGTCATAGATTTTCATAGGACTATAATCTGACAGCTGATGATTGAGAAATATTACCATTATCAACATATAGGTATAAAGTAAGTGCTGCCGGGTGGGGTTTATTTTGCCTGGCAACACTTGTTTAAAAAATTTTAATGTTGCAATCACTGATATGGTAAAGGTTTCTGTTTGGAGATGTTTCTTTAGTATTGGGGAAGGAGTCTCCACTATTGGTGTTTTATAACAGTCTGATGTAAAGCGTATTAACTTCAAGACAGAAAAAAAAAAAAGCCAGCAAGGAATGCCAATCTGCTAGAATGCAATAGGTAACAGAAACTAACTAATTCGCAGATGTACCATGACATTAAATGAAACTGTACATGGATAAAAAGTATGTAATTAACAAGAAGGGCACTCAGTAGTGTGCATCCCTCCGCCAAGCCACATATTCAGATTTGCATCAAAATCTAATCAATTGTACCTTGGCCCATGGCTCAACTTTCATCCAAATTTCATCAAAATCTGTTCACTGCTTTTGGAGTTATGTTGGGAATGAACAAACAAATGGAAGTGAAAACATAACGTCCTCCAACACAGTTGGTGTAGGTAATTAATGAATTAATTAGAAATGTCATTATTGGAAAACTGTAATGGTATAACATATAAAAATACTTCAAGACATACTGTTATTACAAAATTAATCCGCTTTGTCGTGGTACCTCTTTAACTCAGCTTTAGTGTTTTATTCCTTACATATTTACAACTTTAAATATATATTATTCTATCCACATTCACTGGATACGAACAATCGTGTGCTCTGATTGGCTACTCTATGACTAGGATATCAGCTCATATACTGTGAGTAGAGAAAAACAAAATGATGGCTTTGTTATCAAGTATTTAAAAAAAAACAGAATAGCAAAAAGAATATAGCCCCCCCCCCCCCCAAAAAAAAAAAAATCTCATGCACCTTAACCACCCAAAAACCCTAAAGAAGAAGAACAAAATGTTGGTGCATGTTGCTGAACCAACCGAGGATGAAATAAAAACTTTACTCAAAAACAAAACCCCAAAAAATGCAAAAAAAAAAAGCAACAAAATCTCATCTCATCTCATTATCTCTAGCCGCTTTATCCTGTTCTACAGGGTCGCAGGCAAGCTGGAGCCTATCCCAGCTGACTACGGGCGAAAGGCGGGGTACACCCTGGACAAGTCGCCAGGTCATCACAGGGCTGACACATAGACACAGACAACCATTCACACTCACATTCACACCTACGGTCAATTTAGAGTCACCAGTTAACCTAACCTGCATGTCTTTGGACTGTGGGGGAAACCGGAGCACCCGGAGGAAACCCACACGGACACGGGGAGAACATGCAAGCTCCGCACAGAACGGCCCTCGCCGGCCACAGGGCTCGAACCCGGACCTTCTTGCTGTGAGGCGACAGTGCTAACCACTACACCACCGTGCCGCCCACAACAAAATACTGTATATCTGAAATTCTTGTGGTTGTGATACAGTATATACACAGATTAGATAGAGATTAGACTGTAGAAAATTGTTGGGGTATTCCTTTAAATATGGTAAGGAGTAACCCCTGATCTAGGTCTTTTTGCTGCTTGTATGTTTTGGCACCTCTCCTTGCACAGAAGGTCGAGTTCCTAAAATGCCAGCTCCAGTCTTCACAGATGCTGCACAGTAGGTCTCAGTGGCTGACTTTGCGTTTGTATTGTTTCCTAAACTGAAGTCCTCCCAGATCCAAAGCACAGCATATTGCGTTGGCCATTTTTATTAATTCATTTATAATGATGGATCATCCATTATGCTGATGTGTGCAACAACGAGTGAAAGGTACTGCGAAGCTCATCAGTCTCATGTGTAAAACTCAAAGCTCTCCATAATGTCATTTGTTTACATTCAGCAGTGTTAACGTAGTTGTTTAAAGCCAATATTTTCCTTGTTCTATCTCTCTCATGATCTCTCTTTCTCTGTAATCGCTTCATCCTCCAGTCCATCCTTCAACTGGCTGTTGTACCTCTTTGCAACATATTTACAGAAGCACATGCCACAGAGGACTGAGTTCACAATGCAGGCAAAGCACCATCTTGGAAAAAATTGTCAGCTTGGATCAGAAGCTCGTCACTCATTCTTACCTCTGCCTCTCTCTACCTCTCTTCAAGTCACACACACAGACACACAGATGGAGACATGCTCCCTCAGCTGCTCCTCTCTCAATATTTGGCTGTTACATTACCTATGGCAACAAAACGGATTCTCATGTCATTCTCCAGATTCTCGTTATTTGTTTGGCTGCTGTTGAGGCCGTACTAATTTAGGGATATGGCATTGAAGTAAAATCATTGAAACATTAAAGTTAATAATAATAATAATAATAATAATAATAATAATAATAATGTGTATTGCAGAAAAGGAAGGTGTCCTTGAGCAGTGGTGGCTGCTGGTTTTTAAAACAGGGGAAGCCCATTTTACGCATTCATCGTAAAACCTGTAGGCCGGATATCAAAGCATAGAAAGGTGTGCCCCATTAGCATAGTGAACTAGACAACCCTACCTAGTGGCAGAAAGTATTTTTGCTTGTACATTTCATGTTATAGTCTGGCTTGCCAGGCTAGTGCCTCATATCCTTAATCAAAAATATCATCTCATCTCATTATCTCTAGCCGCTTTATCCTTCTACAGGGTCGCAGGCAAGCTGGAGCCTATCCCAGCTGACTACGGGCGAAAGGCGGGGTACACCCTGGACAAGTCGCCAGGTCATCACAGGGCTGACACATAGACACAGACAACCATTCACACTCACATTCACACCTACGGTCAATTTAGAGTCACCAGTTAACCTAACCTGCATGTCTTTGGACTGTGGGGGAAACCGGAGCACCCGGAGGAAACCCACGCGGACACGGGGAGAACATGCAAACTCCACACAGAAAGGCCCTCGCCGGCCCCGGGGCTCGAACCCAGGACCTTCTTGCTGTGAGGCGACAGCGCTAACCACTACACCACCGTGCCGCCCTCAAAAATATCAAACATCCAAAAATCACTGGCTATTCAACGAAAAGCCTTGAACATCATACCCTGATATGCAACACAGAGTCTTTAACACAACACCCAGCTGTGCAACACATCCTTGAACATCTTCTGCAACACAGTCTGGAAATTCATAACCAGGTAGGCTATGCAACACACAGAACCTTGAATATTATACCCAGGTATAACCTATAACACAGAGCCCACCATTTTCTTAACATTACTGAACAATATACACACTTCAGATTCATGAACATTATATGATGCACACTATTTATACACAAATTCTGCCCTCCGCTCCTTTTCCAGAAAATGGTCTGTGACCCTGTCATACCAGCTGGTTGTGCTTTCCAGAGACTTCACCAATTTCTGTTAGCAGCTAGCACTGCAGATCCCAATAAGGCTCAAGCTAGCCTACAACCAGATTGAACTACAAATGAAATAAACGAGTGAATTTGCGAATGATCAAACTGATAGAATGGATGAGAGTTAACGGAGCACAACGAGTAATATTTACATTTATTTACAGAGTAATGTACAGAGACATCAATGAGAAGAAACGTTTATATGAAAAGAAAGTCGGACAGCACTTTGGCACACGACTGCACTTTCTCGACATCCGCTAGGGACTGACTGATCATGCGCTTACCGTGTTCCTCACCGACGCCGAAGTACAGAGCCCGCCCTCCTCATGTCTTTCAAACACTACCTCCAATAATCCTTCATCAGCCCGGCTTCTTGCCCCTCCCACTGTCTCGTTTAGTCCCAGAGAAGCCCGGCTTCCCTGGAAGTGACTATTTTGTCGATTTTAACCAATAACAACTAGCCGAAATTGGCTGTTCAGAGCCGTCTCATAGACTGCAACAGATACCCGGCTGCCAGCCATAGAGCCCATTGAAATAAGAAAGGTTACAGCCAGTGTTGCCAGATTGGACGGTTTTAAGTGCATTTTGGCGGGTTTTGAACATATTTTGGCTGGAAAACGTCAGCAGTATCTGGCAACGCTGGTTACAGCCTGGCAGCAAAGGTGATTCTCGTAGCGAACTGCAAGTTCATCAGACATCACTCAAATAAGTTACAGGATAGTTATGAACGTAAATACAATCTTGGGCATATATTATGTTATGCAAGTTATTGTTTTAATGAGAATTCAACTTCATAGATGCCGCAGTTTGGGGAGAGAATTTTAGGGGAAGCTCGGCTTCCCTTGTTGTCTCTGAGAAATCGCCCCTGTCCTTGAGTCACCCTTTGAAATTTTTTAGGAAGGGTTTTCTGCCTTAAGTTAAAGGAGCTGTAGGTAATTTTTTGTCACATAATTACAATAAAAAATATTGACACTTGACACCATATGCTTAAATTATTTTTGCCTCATGAGCTTTCCGTTTAGGAAAAAAAATGAAGAACGTGTTTCATAGCTCTGTTTCAGTTGTGAATGGGGCCAATTTCAGGGCCAGAAAAAAAAAAAAATCAAAGTAAAGTCTAAAACAAAGAAGCTAGCCAGGATAACTGAATGGGAATATCATGAATCGTGATTTAATAATACTTAGGCTTGTAGTACTCGAGTCCAGGACTCAGACTCAAGTCCGACTTGTGCCCTAATTTTAAGGACTCATGACTTGACTTGGACTTGAGCACTGATGGCTCGGGCTTGGACTCGGACTCATGCATTAACTGCATTCAGATTCGTAAATTGGAGACGAGGACTCAGATTTTTTCTTTATTTTTTATAACATGCCATAATAATTTGGCATAAGATATTTATATCTACATTAATTTTATACTAATTTCGTGCAAGAGAATGCATATTCACCTGTTCATACGTCATGTTCAGGAACAAACTAATGTTAATGGCGCTAAAATGCCTGGAGAGAAGCCCCTAGGATTGTCTGCTTTGCTTATACAGACTTCTCGTACAGTGGGAAAAAATGCCCTGCTATGTGTTCCATATGTAGAAGAACCATCGAGGAGACGATGGGGACAGCCTCGAACTTCAATCGTCATTTTGCAAGACTCCACCCAGAGAAGGAAGTGACATGCTATGTTCATTGCCCTGTTGATAGTGGGTCTTGCTTGTTGACTGATGAACTAGCTAGTGTTAACCCTCTCTCATGTTATTTGCTCTGTTGATAGTGGGCGGGACTTTCTGAGCGATGAACAAGCTTTTTATCTGTAGCCTATTCACTAAAATGGGGCAGTCGAGCTGTAGTGTTAGTCCAACACAGTAGCAGAGAGGCTTTCACATAAAGGCAACAACAGCCACCATCAAATGGTGCAGTTGGGGTCTTGTTCTCAGACTCGACTCGAAATTTTCTTTAAATGACTTGGACTTGAACAGTGGGGACTCGAGACTGGACTCAGACTCAAGGTTTAGTGACTCAACTACAACACTGATAATACTTACGTATCTTATCTGAATTTTTTACAAGTTGACAAAAACAAATGCAAATTGAAAATTTATGATACGTTTAATTCAGTCATTTCAGTACTAGCTCCAGGGGGAGCTAGTAGTAACACACAACTATGATGTTTGTGTGGAAGGTGGTAAATTAGCTACAACAGGCAATCACTTCACAGCTAATCCAAATTTAATGCAACTTTCAATTTTGAAAATCTACACATATTGGTTGTACAATAAATATTGTTAAGTGGTATATGGTTAGACTGATTATCAGCACAGCTGTGATTCACCTGCTAATCATCGCCATGATGATATTCAGTATAAATGCACAATTAAGTGCGATATAAATTTTATACAGCAGTTATATCAATAAGATTGAGTTCATATTAAGTTACTGACATTTTGGACCCAGTATGGGGAAATAATTTGTTTATTTTTGCTCCACTCATGAAAATCACATCACATCACATTATCTCTAGCCGCTTTATCCTTCTACAGGGTCGCAGGCAAGCTGGAGCCTATCCCAGCTGACTACGGGCGAAAGGCGGGGTACACCCTGGACAAGTCGCCAGGTCATCACAGGGCTGACACATAGACACAGACAACCATTCACACTCACATTCACACCTACGGTCAATTTAGAGTCACCAGTTAACCTAACCTGCATGTCTTTGGACTGTGGGGGAAACCGGAGCACCCGGAGGAAACCCACGCGGACACGGGGAGAACATGCAAACTCCGCACAGAAAGGCCCTCGCCGGCCCCGGGGCTCGAACCCAGGACCTTCTTGCTGTGAGGCGACAGCGCTAACCACTACACCACCGTGCCGCCACTCATGAAAATAAATCCTGAAAAAGTTGCACTCGCTGATAGCCCGTCAGCTGTTAAGTATCTAGCTTGATACTTATCGGGCCCAAATTCCATTTGGTGCATCTAGTGAAATCGCTTCTTCATCTTCATCTAATGAGCTTTCATATTTTAAGTCAAACTTATATTCATAAAAAAATTATCATTTGCTATGCCTGCTGACGATGTCGCTAACTTTACTGTCGTAACAGTTTCAGTTAACTGTTGCTCAAATTGGAATTTTAAATGGTGAACCCGGAACACGATACAAAATGACACTAAATATAAGCACCCTTGGGATGCTGCTCGGCCAATCAGATTAGTGAACTGGAACTAATTGTCATATAAAAAAAGTCATAACCTAGCTATCACAACTACAGTCTCATCTGAAAGTATTGGAATGGCAAGGCCAAATCTTTTGGAGTTGTTGGGCTTGTTTTTTTTTTTTTTTTTGCTACACACTGAAGACATTTGGTTTTGAGATCAAAGGATGAATATGAGACAACAGCTTTCATTTCCTGATATTTACATCTGGATATGATAACCTTTGGTTTTTGACAGACCACCCTTTTTTTTTTTGCTTAGCAAAATATTGGAACAGATAGTCTGAAAGCAAATGGAGGGACTATGCACAAAAAAGGCTGTAATTTGCAAATGGTTAATGCAATGTTTTTGTTAAACTGCTTGAATTAAAGCTGAAAGAGACTTTTGAAGAATCATATCTTATTTGCTTAGTTTCAAATCTAATGTGGAGGTGTAGAGAGGCAAAATGACAAAAATTGTGTTGCTGTCCAAATACTTATGGATCTGATTGGACGTTCATGAAAATCTGTTATGTTTCCATGTTCAGCCATAGCACTGAAACCAGACGTGCATCAGCACTAGTTCTAGTTCCCTTAGTACAGGTAACATGAGCACCGATATACAATCATGTACTACAAACAGGCCCATACTGTAAGTCATTGACATTGAGAAGAAAACAACAATTAAACAATCTAGATTTGTGTCCTAGAAAAAAAAAATCAGTCATGAAAGTTCAACACATCACAAACTACAGAGATGACATAACGGATTGTGGATAGTTACCATAGCTGACCTATTGTATTGCTATGATACTGTTTTTCATGATGGGTCTGTAAATACAGTATGAACTTTTCCAAAAACAGACACAGCTCATGATCTGATTCTGGTTATGTGGAGATGGGTTTGTAGACTAATATAGATATTTAGACATTGCCTAAAAGTGGCGCTCCTGATGAGTGCCTGAGTGAAATATTTGCAAGGGCACAAAATCAGCCTGAATAGAATAATAATATTATAGCACCATGAATGAACCATGGAATTGTGTAGTGTCATATTTCGGTTCAATAAATTGCTGCATTATCTTGTGACAGTGAGACCAATAATGAGATATGCATTGCAGTTACAAATACATATTTATTTATTTATTTGACACCGCATGCCACACGCCAGGAACAACACCATGACATTTATTATAGTGTGATTCTGCTGGGTGACTGGTGGACAGCAGTGAACCAGCGCTTTCACTTTATAGTTACCATCCAATATCACGACCACGTGTGTTGGTGTGTGTAAGCAGTGCCATCCGGACTAATTACCATGCACCTGTTCCTGATTAGGGCACAATCACAGCATATACATACGGTATAAGGACTCTGAGTAACACAGAGACTTTTCGAAGTATATGCTCTGTGTCTGAAGTTAACAAGCCTTGTATTTTGTTTCACTTTTCTGGTTTTGACCCTATTTGTGTTTTTGGACTTTGAGTACTGTATTACCTCTGATATCCTGTCTGTGCCTCACTTGACCAATGCCTATTTTTCGATTCTGCCTTTGTGTTTTGGATTTTGTTTGCCAGTGTGCTTTCAGTAAAACTCTTTCTCTGATTACATTCATCTATTGCCCTTACATGACAGAAAATGTCAACCATCCAACAAGCTAGTGGGTTAATAAAACTGTTTTAACGAGCTTTATATGAAACTGTCGTGAGTATTTTCTGTGAAATGTGTTCGTAAATAATCGTTATTTTTTAAAAAGCAAATAAAAATTTAGTGCTGGATAAAAACCCATCTATCTTACATTAATAAAGATAGAAATTTCATTGTCCGGTAGTCAAGTGCTTATGAGAGAGGCTGTCTTCCACTTACGATCAGGTTACCTGTGATGGGACACGTTTGCCATTCGTCGTATGGTCAAAAACCATCAAAAATCAGATTGATGCATTACCATATTCTCTGAAGTATGGGGCTCTGCTCTGCTCACTTTGGGAGTTCCGTTCTTATGCATCTGAACTCTCGAACGCTCATGTGTGTGTCATACCACTCTTGAAATATAGCGCACACAGCACCACTAATCCCACTGCTAAAGAAAATCCTGTGACAAAGTTTAAAATAAATTAATAAATAAATAATAATTAAAAAAATTCTAAAAGATGAATGTGATGGAAACTCATGGTGATGAATGAGAACTTTAATCCATGCATTAAAGAGAGGTAAATCAAACTGATATCCTAGTAGGGCTCTTACCCTTCATCCATTCTTCATTAGTACAATACAGTAATAAGCACAATAACAAGCTCTCTCTCTCTCTCTCTCTCTCAGCACATTTCACTGACATTGTAACATTTCCTTATCACACTGGAAACTACACATCGACTCTATTCTGGTGTAACTGCACATAGCCAGCTTTAGATATTTATATACAAATTACCATTAGTCTCAGAAATAACTGCTTACTTCCCAAGCTTTGCAGTTTCATCATTTCACCTCTGACCTGCTCATGACACTGATTAATTCCTCCTGCTCACCAGGACATAGAGAAGAAGCATATGCAAGCACGTATATAAGCAATATAGGAGAAAACGTTTAGTAGGCATATCCCAAACTTGTTTAATTGTTCTTATGAGAGTTAATCTACAATGGTGCTTGAAAGTTTGTGAACCCTTAAGAATTTTCTATATTTCTGCATAAATATGACCTAAAACAACATCATGAGACTTTCAGACAAGTCCTAAAAGTAGATAAAGAGAACCCAGTTAAACAAATGAGACAAAAATATTATACTTGGTCATTTATTTATTGAGGAAAATGATCCACATCTGTAAGTGGCAAAAGTATGTGAACATTTGCTTTCAGTATCTGGTGTGACCCCCTTGTGCAGCAATAACTGCAACTAAACGTTTCTGGTAACTGTTGATCAGTCATGCTTGGAGGAATTTTAGCCCATTCCTCCGTACAGAACAGCTTCAACTCTGGGATGTTGGTGGGTTTCCTCACATGAACTGCTCGCTTCAGGTCCTTCCACAACATTTCGATTGGATTAAGGTCAGGACTTTGACTTGGCCATTCCAAAACATTAACTTTATTCTTCTTTAACCATTCTTTGGTTGAACGACTTGTGTGCTTAGGGTCGTTGTCTTGCTGCATGACCCACCTTCTCTTGAGACTCAGGCTACGTTTACATTAGACCGTATCTGTCTCGTTTTCTTCGCGGATGCACTGTCCGTTTACATTAAACCACCTGGAAAAGCCGGGAAATGGGAATCCGCCAGCATCCACGTATTCAATCCAGATCGTGTCTGGTCCGGTGCTGTGTAAACATTGAGATACGCGAATACGCTGTGCTGAGCTCTAGCTGGCGTCTCATTGGACAACGTCACTGTGACATCCACCTTCCTGATTCGCTGGCGTTGGTCATGTGACGCAACTGCTGAAAAACGGCGCGGACTTCCGCCTTGTATCACCTTTCATTAAAGAGTATAAAAGTATGAAAATACTGCAAATACTGATGCAAATACTGCCCATTGTGTAGTTATGATTGTCTTTAGGCTTGCCATCCTTCCACTTGCAAGTAGTAAGTGATATGCGCTGGGATCACACACACAGCGGCTCAGTCCCGAATCGTGGCTTGTGCACTTCACTCGCGCGCTGTGTGAGCTGCGCAGGGCCGGAGTGCGCACCCTCCAGAGGGCACTCGCTGTTCAGGGCGGAGTGATTTGGAGCGCAGGATGCCTGCGGAGCTGAGCATATCCGTGTATTGGTATTGCTGTGTGCATGGCTAACGGTTTTAGTGTAAACGCGAATCGTTTTAAGAACATTAATCTGATGATCCGCTGATTCGACGTAATGTAAACGTAGCCTCAGTTCATGGACAGATGTCCTGACATTTTCCTTTAGAATTCGCTGGCATAATTCAGAATTCATTGTTCCATCAATGATGGCAAGCTGTCCTGGCCCAGATGCAGCAAAACAGGCCCAAACCATGATATTTCACAGATGGGATAAGGTTCTTATGCTGAAATGCAGGGTTTTCCTTTCTCCAAACATAATGCTTCTCATTTAAACCAAAAAATTCTACTTTGTTCTCATCCGTCCACAAAACATTTTTCCAATAGCCTTCTGGCTTGTCCCCGTGATTTTTAGCAAACTGCAGATGAGCAGCAATGTGCTTTTTGGAGAGCAGTGGCTTTCTCCTTGCAACCCTGCCATGCACACCATTGTTGTTCACTGTTCTCCTGATGGTGGACTCGTGAACATTAACATTAGCCAATGTGAGAGAGGCCTTCAGTTGCTTAGAAGTTACCCTGGGGTCCTTTGTGACCTCGCTGACTATTACACACCTTGCTCTTGGAGTGATTGTTGTTGGTTGACCACTCCTGGGGAGGGTAACAATGGTCTTGAATTTCTTCCATTTGTACACAATCTGTCTGACTGTGGATTGGTGGAGTCCAAACTCTTTAGAGATGGTTTTGTAACCTTTTCCAGCTTGATGAGCATCAACAATGCTTTTTCTGAGGTCCTCAGAAATCTCATTTGTTCGTGCCATGATACACTTCCACAAACATGTGTTGTGAAGATCAGACTTTGATAGATCTCTGTTCTTTAAATAAAACAGGGTGCCCACTCACACCTGATTGTCATCCCATTGATTGAAAACACCTGACTCTAATTTCACCTTCAAATTAACTGCTAATCCTCGAGGTTCACATACTTTTGCCACTCACAGATATGTAATATTGGATTATTTTCCTCAATAAATACATTACCAAGTATAACTTTTTTGTCTCATTTGTTTAACTGGGTTCTCTTTATCTACTTTTAGGACTTGTGTGAAAATCTGATGATGTTTTAGGTCATATTTATGCAGAAATATAGAAAATTCTAAAGGGTTCACAAACTTTCAAGCACCACTGTATCCCTTATGCAATGCAACTTATACATAACTGTTTGTTGCTGCAACCCAGTTTTAAGTAATGCTGTGAAAAGTAATCGAGTGAAATGAAATGGAGGTGACTGATTAACAGACACGATTGAGATGCTTTTGGTTGCTGCCACATGTTATTGTCTTGTCTGTAGGTTGGAGGTTGGATGTTCTGCACATGTAGACTAATTATAGTGCATGTCTTTCTGCTGTACTGTTGAAGAATCCTTATTCTTCTAATTCTTGTCAGGCAGTGGTGGATCCTGGAAAATGCAAAGGGGTGGGGGGGTTGGGGGCATCAACCCAATAAGTCTGGGGTCTGGGGGCCACCAGAAGCCCCCTGAAGCTCTGTGTTTTTTAAATGCCCAGAGATGTATTTTGAGCTGTCAGAGACACGTTGTAAATGAAAGCTCTTAAAGAAAATTACCATATCAAAAATATATGTTTTAAAAGTAGGAACTTTCAAAACCATTTTATTTGTCACTGAAAATGATATTGTCAGAGTTGCAGATATATGCATAGAACATAATTACAAGTGATATATGGCAATATTTATGAAAGTTGCATTGTCCTATAATGCATAACCACATGACACACTTCTGTGTAGTACACTGACCACAAATCAATAAATTATTACTATTTTAGCAACTGCAATCTGAGCTCCTGCTGAGGACATTCAATGTACATATAAGACAGTGAATATACCCAGGGAAACTGAGGTAATATAAGTGGCCACTTAAGACAGAGCTCAATACCAAGAGAACTACCGTATAAACAAAGACTGCAAGAGTCGCATGTCCATAACTCAAAGTCAGTAACTACAATCTGAGCTCCTGAGTCTAATAAACTGAGATAATGATACAATGATTGTGTGAGCTGCATGTAAACAAGTCCTATAATAAGTCTTATGGCCCTTTTCCACTACCCTTTTTCAGCTCACTTCAGCCTGACACGGCTCGCGTTTCGACTACCTCAGAACAGCACGACTCAGCTCGCTTCAGCCCTGCTTAGCACCCAAGACTCGCACGGTTTTGGAGTGGGGCTGAAGCGAGCCAAACCGAGCTGAGTGATGCTGGGGGTGTGAGCAGACACTCCCCTGTGCACTGATTGGTGAGGAGGAGTGTCCTCACATGCCCACACACGCCCCGCGAGCACGCTGGGATCTGTAAACACCGTAAACCCGGAAGAAGAAGAATTACGAATTACGAGAATTTCTGAAGCCTTATGCGCCTCGTCTCATCTATACGCTCTTGCCAGTATCTGTTGGCATTGTCGGTGACAACAAGCCACAGCACCAAGACCAGCAACACTAACAACTCCATGTCCTCCATGTTTATTGTTTACTATCCGGGTCGTGAGACTACCGCTTAAAAGATCACTGATGTCACTGTTTGCGCTGCTTAACGACATCATCTGACGTCCACCCACTTTCGCTAACTCCACCCAATGTGTCCACCCACTTCCAGCCAGCACGGTTCAGCGCGGTTGTAGTCGAAATGCAACTCCAACAGCCCCACTCAGCTCGACTCAGCCCAACTCAGCACGGCACGGCTCAGCCCGACTCAGCCGCGTTTGTAGTGGAAAAGCGGCATTAGTTCCCAAGACTCAGGGGATTTCAAGCAGATTTTCTTCAGTTGCAAATATCAACATCTCTCACAGACCTGTCCAGCCGTTGTCGTAAAAAGCAAAGTGAGGCTCACCCCCGAAACATCACATGTCCCATGTACATACACAGGGTATAGTGAGTACAGGGATACCCTATTAATGAATACGAGCAATAGTCGGACAGCTGACACGTGTGTGTACACACAGTAAGCCTGCTGCAGCATCTTATTTTGGCCTGTGAACATGCATGTTAACGATACCATAAACATAAAAGGATGGTGCACACCCTTTACACGTAGTCTACAGTATAGTCTTGGAATACAATATGTCGATGCACGAAGTTCCCGAGCCCTGTTAAAATCCAACAGGACTTGCCCAGTTTGCTTTTCACTGCATTCGTGTCACTAGCGAAAAAACCTAAGCCAGGCCCTACTATTAAATAGAAATTTATACAATAAATTCCCAATCCCACATAACAATGTATTTTTTTAAAACCTTATTGATTAAATAAATGGCGGGCATATCTCAATATCTGCAATACAATCAAGTTGCAATTCCAAGTAGCCATGTACCAAAACTTTTTTTTTTCCTTTTGGATGGGGGGGAGACATGCTGGGCGCCCCTTCCCCTTAAATCCGCACCAGTCAGGGGTTCAAGCACTGTAGGTTATAAAAGCATGAGTAGCATGATCATTTGATTAAAATAAATAAATAAATAAACTTATCCGTGGGCGGCACGGTGGTGTAGTGGTTAGCGCTGTCGCCTCACAGCAAGAAGGTCCTGGGTTCGAGCCCCGGGGCCGGCGAGGGCCTTTCTGTGTGGAGTTTGCATGTTCTCCCCGTGTCCGCGTGGGTTTCCTCCGGGTGCTCCGGTTTCCCCCACAGTCCAAAGACATGCAGGTTAGGTTAACTGGTGACTCTAAATTGACCGTAGGTGTGAATGTGAGTGTGAATGGTTGTCTGTGTCTATGTGTCAGCCCTGTGATGACCTGGCGACTTGTCCAGGGTGTACCCTGCCTTTCGCCCGTAGTCAGCTGGGATAGGCTCCAGCTTGCCTGCGACCCTGTAGAACAGGATAAAGCGGCTAGAGATAATGAGATGAGATGAGATAAACTTATCCATTAAAAAAAATATATATTTAGGGAATTTTTATTAAGGGTCCAAGCACTTAGGTTTATTACAAAAATTGAGATGTAATTGCTACAATTAAAAAAAAAAACTCAAAAGTTAATTACCAAGCTTGAAAAAAAATCATTTAATAATAATAATAATAATAATAATAATACCCTCAAAATGTATTCATATTGAACAAAAATTTTATTTTGCTCAATTCTTATTACGGCTCCAATCAGAGTAGGTTTTGTACTGAAATAGAGTTGCTGCTACCAGATTGAAGGACAGAACTGCATGAATATTCATTAATTAATTCATGGATCTTCAGGAGCTGCTTTATCCTGGTCAGGGATCATGGGGAATATGGAGCTCAAATATAAATTATTTAAATGGAAAAAAAAAGACTTTGGTGATTTTAATTAGTGGTCCAGGTCCATATATTTTGATGAACATTTTGGGATATTTTAATCAAAAATATAAAAGAAAAAAATAGACATTACAGATCTTATTAGGGGTCCAAGCACCATTGAGTTTGACCTGAAATAAAGATGCTGCTGATTGCAGACTGATGGACAGAACAGTGTGAAGAAAAAAAAATCCTAAATGTTAATTATTGGTATTGAAAAAAAAATCTGATTATTCTTATTACGGCTCCAAGCAATGTGGGTCTTGTATCAAAATAGAGATGTTATAGCTACTAGTTTGAAGGACAGAACAGTGTGATCATTCATTCATTTATTCATTCATTCATACATAATCAGTAACTGCTTTATCCTGGTCAAGGTCACTGTGGATACAAAAACTTATCCAGGCAACACTGGGCATGGATCTGGAATATACTGAGTGTGGATCTGGAATATACTGGGCATGGATCTGGGCTATATGGAGTGTATATCTGGAATATACTGGGTGTGGATCTGGAATATACTGGGTGTGGATCTGGAATATATATTTTGTGTGGATTTGGACTATACTGGACATGGATCTGGACTATACTGGGCGTGGATCTGGACTATGCTGGGCGTGGATCTGCAGTATATATTTTGTGTGGGTCTGGAATATACTGGGTGTGGATCTGGAATATACTGAGCATGGATCTGGAATAGGGCGGCACAGTGGTGTAGTGGTTAGCGCTGTCACCTCACAGCAAGAAGGTCCTGGGTTCGAGCCCCGGGGCTGGCGAGGGCCTTTCTGTGTGGAGTTTGCATGTTCTCCCCGTGTCTGCGTGGGTTTCCTCCGGGTGCTCCAGTTTCCCCCACAGTCCAAAGACATGCAGGTTAGGTTAACTGGTGACTCTAAATTGACAGTAGGTGTGAATGTGAGTGTGAATGGTTGTCTGTGTCTATGTGTCAGCCCTGTGATGACCTGGCGACTTGTCCAGGGTGTACCCCGCCTCTCGCCCGTAGTCAGCTGGGATAGGCTCCAGCTTGCCTGCGACCCTGTAGAAGGATAAAGCGGCTAGAGATAATGAGATGAGATGAGATGAGATGAGATGGGATCTGGAATATACTAGGCGTTGATCAGGACTATACTGAGCATGTATCTGGAGTATACTGGGCATGGATCTGGGCTATACTGGGCATGGATCTGGAATATACTGGGCATGGATCTGGAATATACATTTTGTGTAGATCTGGAATATACTGGGTGTGGATCTGGAATATACTGAGCATGGATCTGGAGTATACTGGGCATGGATCTGGAGTATACTGAGCATGGATCTGGGCTATACTGGGCATGGATCTGGAATATACTGGGCATGAATCTGGAATATACATTTTGTGTAGATCTGGAATATACTGGGTGTGGATCTGGAATATACTGAGCATGGATCTGGAGTATACTGGGCGTGGATCTGGAACAGTTCATTACCGACAAAACAAAAATGTAGATTTTGGGCACAGAGAGGGGTGGTCTTGGGTCTGATTAGGGGTCCAAGCACCATAGGGTTTGGACCAAATTAATGATATCGTTATCACGCTGAAGGACAGAAACAGCGTGATCAATTTATTAAAAAACAAAACAAAACTCAAACTGTATTGATATAAAAATAATATATTTTCATAATGATCATGAATCGCTCTGCTCCACCTCAGACAGAAGCTGCTTTTCAAATTGGACAGGCTTTATCCCAGAGGCACCTCTATCTATGTAGTTGATTGGAGCACATCGTATGTTTACTGTAGCATCAGGGACAGTGTGTGTGTGTGTGTGTGTGTGTGTGTGTTCCCAATAAAAATGCGAGCAGCTTGTTATCTCTGAGAATATCAGTTGGTACTGACAATGCACCTATTTGCCTTTTAAATGACATTCCCAGAGCGAGCTTGTTGATATGCACTGCTGTGAGGCTCTTCACACTTCTCTCAGTCTGCTGTTTTTGAATGCTACCCAGAGAGAAAGAGAGAGAGAGAGAGAGAGAGAGAGAGAGAGAGAGAGAGAGAGACTCATCAATGACCTGTCTAAGGGACTATAACATCCCCCATAGCTGCCTTTCCACCACACACACACGCCACAAAATATAGCAGTACACATACATCAATAATACATGCCTCTTTCTCTTCCACCTCTCTTTCTTTCTTCTTTCTCTCTGCTTTTCTTTCTTTCCTCACACATCATCTTGTATACCCCTCTCTTTTTTCTGCATTTTCTCCCTGTCTATAAATACACTCGCCAGAGTTATCTTTCCTGAAGGGGACAGACCCTAGTCCCACTCGGACCTCCTCGAGGGTAGAATATCTTCCAGGGGATGAGAAGATGAAGTGGGGATATAAGAGGAGAGAAAACTGGAAAGGTGGTGATGTTCTGGTGGAACCTCAGAACTCGCTTTCAGTTTGCCATGTATTAGAATAATGGACTGTCTCATTTACTGTCAGCTTGCTCGATGTGTTGAGAGTGCTACAGCTCGCACCTCACCACCAACAGATGGCCATGTTTACTCACAGTGGGCCACGTAATGCGCTCTGACATTAGAAAGAGATTGTCAAAAATAAACACTGTTAGTTTAAAGGCTAATGTGTGAGCCCTCTGTGGCTTTGATTGCAAGATTACATCTGGGAGAAGTGAAAGAAATATCACAATGTTCCTGGATCTGTAGCTTACAGTAAGTGCAATTATCATGGACAAGGATTTTGACACATTTCCTCTGCAGAGAAACAAGTAGGACACCTGTTTATTCAAAAACACTATGATGTTTTTTTTTTTGTATGATATTTTGATCAATTTTACTCAGAAGGTATTTGTAATTTAAGTGCTTTCAGAGACATTTTCGAAGAGAAATTTTTATGGTAATAAGTACGTAATTTTGGACGGCTCTCGACAAAACTTTCATTCCATCCATTATCCATAATCGCTTATCCTGTACATGGTCGCAGGCAAGCTGGAGCCTATCCCAGCTGACTATGGGCGAGAGGCGGGGTACACCCTGGACAAGTCGCCAGATCATCACAGGGCTGACACATAGAGACAAAACCATTCACACCTACAGTCAATTTAGAGCCACCAATTAGCCTAACCTACATGCCTTTGGACTGTAGGGGAAACCGGAGCACCCAGAGGGAGAAAATGCAAACTCCACACAGAAAGGCCCTCATCTGCCACTAGGCTCGAACCCAGAACCTTCTTTCTGTGAGGTGGCAGTGCTAACCACTACACCACCGTGCCACCGATAAAAAATTTCAGGAAAGAGCAAGTAACTGAAATAGCCACATCTCTGTCACTAAAACTCATGGAAACAGTGGACACACTTCACTTTTTCTACTAGGTCTGACAGACACCGAGGCCACGCCTCTTTCCCAGAAACTGACAAGCCATACATTTTTTTTTTAACTTGGATGAACAGACGCAGAAGCCACACCCCTTAATTGGACTTACATATACATACATAGACCATACCTACTTTATTAGGACTGGCTGAAACAAAGTCAATTCCCCCTTCCATCAGATTGACAAGCAGAGAGGCCACAGCCCTTATTAGGACTCAAATCCACATACAGTGTCTTGCAAAAGTATTCATCCCCCTTGGTGTTTGTCCTGTTTTTTTGCATTCGAAGCTGGAATTAAAACTTTTTTTTTGGGGGGGGGGGTTTAGCACCACTTGATTTACACAACATGCCTACAACTTTAAAAGTGTAAATTGCTGTTTTATTGTGACGCAAACAATAATTAAGATGAGAAAACAGAAATCTGGAGCATGCATAGATATTCACCCCCTTTCATATAAAACCCCTAAATAAGAGCTGGCCCAACCAATTCATTTCATAAGTCACATAATTAGTTGATTAAGATCCGCCTGTGTACAATCAAAGTGCCACATGATCTGTCACATGATGTCTGTATAAAATCAACCTGTTCTGGAAGGACCCTGACTCTGCAACACTACTAAGCAAGCAACATGAAAACCAAGGAGCTTCCAAACAGGTCAGAGACAAAGTTGTGGAGAAGTATAGATCAGGATTGGGTTATAAAAAAAAAAATAAAAAAATCCCAGATTTTGACTATTCCAGGGAGCACCATTAAATCCATTATAGCAAAATGGAAAGAATGTGTCACCATTACAAACCTGACAAGAGAAGGCCGCCCACCAAAACTCACAGACCGGGCAAGGAGGGCATTAATCAGAGATGCAATAAAGACACCAAAGATAACACTGAAGGAGCTGCAAAGATCCACAGCAGAGATGGGAGTATCTGTCCATAGGACCACTTTAAGCCGTACACTCCACAGAGCGGGGATTTATGAAATTGTGGCCAGAAAAAGTCATTGCTTAAGAAAACACGTTTGGAGTTTGCCCAACATTATGTGGCAGACTCCCCAAACACATGGAAGAAGATTCTCTGGTCAAATGAGATTAAAATTTATCTTTTTGGCTATCATTGGAAATGTCATGTGTGGCACAAACCCATCATCCTGAGAACACCATTCCTACAGTGAAGCATGGTGGTGGCAGCATCATGCTGTGGGGATGTTTTTCACCTACAGGGACAGGAAATCTGGTCAGGACTTAAGGAAATATGGATGGCACTAAATACAGGGCAATTCTGGAGGAAAACCTGTTTGAGTCAGCCAGAGGTTTGAGACTGGGACAAAGGTTCACATTCCAGTAATGACCCTAAACATACTGCTAAAGCTACACTGGAGTGGTTTTAAGGGAAACATTTAAATATCTTGGAATGGCCTAATTAAAGCCCAGACCTCAATCCAATTGAGAATCTGTGGCATGGCATAACATGAAGATTGCTATACACCAACGCATCCCCTCTAACTTGAAGGAGTCGGAGCAGTTTTGCCTTGAGGAACGGGCAAAAATCCCAGTGGCTCGATGTGCTAAGCTAATAGAGACATACCCCAAGAGACTTGACTCTAATTGCGGTAAAAGGTGGCTCTACAAAGTATTGATTTTGGGGGGTGAATACCTATGCACACTCCAGATTTCTGTTTTTTTCATCTTAATTATTGTTTTTGTCACAGTAGAAAAAAAAAACAATTTGCATCTTTATAATTGTAGACATGTTGTGTAAATCAAATGGTGCTAACCCTCCAAACATACATTTTAATTCCAGCTTGTAATGCGACAAAACAGGAGAAACACAAAGGGGGATGAATACTTTTACAAGACACTGTAGGTTACACCTTTTTTATTGGGACAGGCAAGCACAAAGGTCATGCCCTCGAGCTTGAAACTGACAGGCACTGAAGCCACACCTACATGAATGTAAGCCATGCCTGCTTTACTGAAATAAAATGCATTGAGGCCACACCTCCTTCACTGGCCATACCGCTTTCAATTAGCCTGATAGATATAAAGGCAAGATCATCTCATGAGGAATTACATGCACATGTCTCCATCATACTCTTTGAAAAAGAGTTCTATATTGATAAGTATGATATATACAGGACATTTTTTCAATGGAATAAAAACGTGTTCTATTCCCTTCTAGTGGGTTTCATTCATTTGGTTTGATAGCATGCAATATGTGGGCGGCACGGTGGTGTAGTGGTTAGCGCTGTCGCCTCACAGCAAGAAGGTCCTGGGTTTGAGCCCCGGGGCCGGCGAGGGCCTTTCTGTGTGGAGTTTGCATGTTCTCCCCGTGTCCGCGTGGGTTTCCTCCAGGTGCTCCGGTTTCCCCCACAGTCCAAAGACATGCAGGTTAGGTTAACTGGTGACTCTAAATTGACTGTAGGTGTGAATGTGAGTGTGAATGGTTGTCTGTGTCTATGTGTCAGCCCTGTGATGACCTGGCGACTTGTCCAGGGTGTACCCCGCCTTTCGCCCGTAGTCAGCTGGGATAGGCTCCAGCTTGCCTGCGACCCTGTAGAAGGATAAAACGGCTAGAGATAATGAGATGAGATGAGCATGCAATATTGTTAGCATATTGCTTATGCTACATGAATTATGTCACTCTACCCAATGGAGAATGAGCGTTGAATGTGGTTTACAATATTGCATGTTGTCAAAACAACACTACATCACACGTCTGATGCGAATATCCAATGAGAGTTTGCTGCGCATGTGCAGAAGTATTTCTTTGTTCAACTGGAAAGAGACAGACACGCTGAGCACCTGAAAAGCTACCAAAACTTCATTAGATATTCTTCACACATATTTACAAGAGAAAAACATACCAATGGATATCGAAAAGCTGGAAAAGAGACACGTCAGAGATGTTATAAGTTCCGCAACAGTGAGCGTCTGTGACAAGTTGTGAACAAACATGGCCGCCAGATTTGCTTTGTTAAATATGGAAGATTTTGAGAGAATTTTGGCTACCAAGTCACTTTGTTGTGTGTCACTGTCGATGTTGATTTTAAAAGTAACTCAGTAAATTACACAGGGAAATGAATACTTAAGGCTGAGTGAAAAATACTGTAGCGAGCGTGTAGCATGGAAGAAGAGTCTGGAGACAGAAATCTTAGTTTCTCAGTCGTTAGCCTGTGCTACTTGCTCTCGATAGATAGCACTGGCTTGACTGCTTTATTAGCATTCATTAACACTACTGATGAATGCTACACCGGCTGGAAGGTGACTTCACTGCTGCGCTGATGACACTGACTCGTGGTAAAGCTCGTGTTGGCCTTTGAGAATGCTGATATGCAGAGAGTGTGTAGTATGATAATAATAATAATAATAATAATAATGGGGCGGCACGGCGGTGTAGTGGTTAGCGCTGTCGCCTCACAGCAAGAAGGTCCGGGTTCGAGCCCCGTGGCCGGCGAGGGCCTTTCTGTGCGGAGTTTGCATGTTCTCCCCGTGTCCGCGTGGGTTTCCTCCAGGTGCTCCGGTTTCTCCCACAGTCCAAAGACATGCAGGTTAGGTTAACTGGTGACTCTAAATTAACCGTAGGTATGAATGGTTGTCTGTGTCTATGTGTCAGCCCTGTGATGACCTGGCGACTTGTCCAGGGTGTACCCCGCCTTTCGCCCGTAGTCAGCTGGGATAGGCTCCAGCTTGCCTGCGACCCTGTAGAAGGATAAAGTGGCTAGAGATAATGAGATGAGATGAGATAATAATAATAGGGGCGGCATGGTGGTGTAGTGGTTAGCACTGTTGCCTCACAGAAAGAAGGTCCTGGGTTTGAGCCCAGCAGCCGACGAGGTCTTTTCTGTGTGGAGTTTGCGTGTTCTCCCTGTGGGTTTCCTCCGGGTGCTCCGTTTTCCCCCACAGTCCAAAGACATGCAGGTTAGGCTAATTGGTGGCTCTAAATTGACCATAGGTGTGAATGTGAGTGTGAATGGTTGTCTGTGTCTATGTGTCAGCCCTGTGATGACCTGGTGACTTGTCCAGGGTGTACCCTGCCTCTCACCCATAGTCAGCTGGGATAGGCTCCAGCTTGCCTGCGACCTGATAATAATAATAATAATACAACCCCAATTCCAAAAAAAGTTGGGACAAAGTACAAATTGTAAATAAAAACGGAATGCAATAATTTACAAATCTCAAAAACTGATATTGTATTCACAATAGAACATAGACAACATATCACATGTCGAAAGTGAGACATTTTGAAATTTCATGCCAAATATTGGCTCATTTGAAATTTCACGACAGCAACACATCTCAAAAAAGTTGGGACAGGGGCAATAAGAGGCCGGAAAAGTTAAAGGTACAAAAAAGGAACAGCTAGAGGAACAAATTGCAACTCATTAGGTCAATTGGCAATAGGTCATTAACATGACTGGGTATAAAAAGAGCATCTTGAAGTGGCAGCGGCTCTCAGAAGTAAAGATGGGAAGAGGATCACCAATCCCCCTAATTCTGCGCCGACAAATAGTGGAGCAATATCAGAAAGGAGTTCGACAGTGTAAAATTGCAAAGAGTTTGAACATATCATCATCTACAATGAATAATATCATTAAAAGATTCAGAGAATCTGGAAGAATCTCTGTGCGTAAGGGTCAAGGCCGGAAAACCATACTGGGTGCCCGTGATCTTCAGGCCCTTAGACTCCAAGATGCTCTTTTTATACCCAGTCATGTTAATGACCTATTGCCAATTGACCTAATGAGTTGCAATTTGGTCCTCCAGCTGTTCCTTTTTTGTACCTTTAACTTTTCCAGCCTCTTATTGCCCCTGTCCCAACTTTTTTGAGATGTGTTGCTGTCATGAAATTTCAAATGAGCCAATATTTGGCATGAAATTTCAAAATGTCTCACTTTTGACATTTGATATGTTGTCAATGTTCTATTGTGAATACAATATCGGTTTTTGAGATTTGTAAATTATTGCATTCCATTTTTATTTACAATTTGTACTTTGTCCCAACTTTTTTGGAATCGGGGTTGTAATAATAATAATAATAATAATAATAATAATAATAATAAAATATATTCCATTCAGCTACTAGTCTTTAACTCGTTCAGTATCATGCTAGCTGAATGGAATATATCTGATATACCACTCAACCCCAGCCAATATTATTTAAATATTCCAAACCTCTTAAAATGATTCTTTAAGGATTCTAGAGGTTTTTTTTTCTGGATATTTAAGGGTTCTTAGCCTCTAGTTTGGAATCTTTTCAGATGGAGGATTTCACATAGAAGTTAGGGTTTCTCCAGGAGGAGAACTGCTTATAGATTTGTTTTTGTTTTTTTTCCTAGAAAGCGCTAGCTATCCCCTTCCACAGACATGAGCTCATAGCAGCCCATGATTGGCTAGCTTTACTGTGATTGGCAATACTTTTGACAATAAACACTTTTCTATTGTGCCAAGGCTTCTAGAGTTGAGCTTTTTGTCTTCTTCAAAAAGAAAAACTTATTACCTCACCCGGGACGGAGTCCACCAGGGGGCAAGGTATTGTTTTCAGTGGGATTTGTTTGTTTGTTAATGATGTAAAAGGAAAATGGCTGGACCAATCTTCATGAAACTTTCAGGATACTGTAGATAGGCATTGGTCACAAATAGAGCCTCCAACATCTTGAGGGTCATCTGGTCAAGGTCAAAGTCAAGGTCACCAAAAAGGTCAAAATAATTTTTTTCGCTATATCTTCCTTCATATTCATTCAGATGTGTTCTGATTGGCTGAGAGCAGTACGGTGTGTTCTGATTGGCTGAGAGCAGTATGGTGTGCGAATGTGAATCAGAATCATGTTTATTGGCCAAGTATGTTAACACAAGGTCAAAATCAAGGTCAAGGTCACCAAAAAGGTCAAAATATTTTTTTTCACGATATCTTCCTTCATATTCATCATAAGTGCTACCGGGAAAGGTTTGTTTTGTCTGGCAACACTTGTTTGATAATGTTTCTGAATATTAATAAACACTAGTAATAAAAAGAGTGTGTGGATCTGGAATATACTGAGCATGGATCTGTACTATACTGGACAGTATAGTACAGATCCATGCAGTATAGTCCACTGTTTTGAATTGTTGCAAATGTACAAAATAATTTGCTGATGCACATCACTCAGACTTTACACATGATTAGTACCACAGGGAGAGGCCCAGGGCTCTTGGCTCTACTGCCATATTTACATTCCAATCTTCTCCGCAGAAAGCGTACCTTGCTGAGCCCATAAAACATTCATCCAGTACAGAAATGCAAGGTCATACAGGAAACCAGTCAGAAAGTGTACTGAAATAACACATCAGACAGACAGACAGACAGACCATATTTATATATCGCAATCTTGCCAGAAACTTTGTCTCACCCCTCCATGACCTTTCCATCACCCTCTTACTACAAGCGCTATTCAGTGATCATATTGCAACCATGTGCGCCACAGTATCCAGTTATTTGGCACAAAAGTCTTTTAGCACAAATCCAAAGTCTTTTAGCAGAAGTTCTAAAGTCTCAGCACAACTCTATGTTCTTTAGTACAGCTCTGGATTATGTGGTCACAATAATTGAAAAAAAAAACTTATCTTGATATAGGGAGGGGTTTATTATGATTGTTTAGGGACTGGAAGCCAGTATTTACAGTTCAAGATTTTTTTGTTTATGGGATTGTTTAAAAAAATAAAATAAAATAAAAATTAACATCTTCCAACTTCTTAAATTGTGTGCATTTTTAGTGTTACCCGCAATTTAATTGATCAAGTTGTTTTTGTTTCAAGTTTAATTATTTCACTTTCTTGCATTTAGAAAAAAAATCACAGCAATTATTTAAAATGTAGATAGCTTAATAAAATAATTGAAATAGCTGTACATAGTTTTCCTTTCTTTCGACCTTTTTCTTTTGTAAAAAGCTAAAATAAGGAACAAACAAAAAGCTTTCTTTAAATTCTTATCTTGTAAATTTCGCTTGACTTTTCATTCTTTATCAAATTAGCAAATTGTAAATAATAAATATGATATAATTTAAGCTTAGCACTTTAATAAAGACAAAACAAACCTGGAAGTTGGCTGTAGCAGTGTACTGGGTCAGCTGTGCTAAATAATTTAGAGGGAGGATTGATGACTAATATACAGGCTACATCAAACATGGTGGTTTCAAGATGGCGGAGTGGGGAAATACAATCGCTCGTTTTCGATTGGAATATTGGCAACTTTCATAAAAAAATCCATCAAACATCTTTAAATATGATCAGTAAGTATTCATAATAAAGATGAATTGTTCTTGGATCTGCGGCATAGTGGTGTAGTGGTTAGCACTGTCGCCTCACAGCAAGATGATTCTGGGTTTGAGCCCAGTGGCTGACAAGGGCCTTTGTGTGTGGAGTTTGCATGTTCTCCCCGTGTCCGCGTGGGTTTCCTCTGGGTGCTCCGGTTTCCCCCACAGTCCAAAGACATGCAGGTTAGGTTAACTGGTGACTCTAAATTGACCGTAGGTGTGAATGTGAGTGTGAATGATTGTTTGTCTCTATGTGCCAGCCCTGCAATGATCTGGTGATTTGTCCAGGGTGTACCCCGCCTTTCGCCCATAGTCAGCTGGGATAGGCTCCAGCTTGCCTGCGACCATGTACAGGATAAGCAGCTACAGATAATGGATGGATGGATGGATGGATGGATGGATGGATAGATGGATGGATGTTCTTGGATCTTGTGCTAAAGAACTTATAGTTGTCCTAAGAGACTTTAGAACTTGTGCTAAAAGACTTTAGATTTGTGCTAAAGGATTTTTGTGCTAAATAACCTTCAACCTGCACCATCACGGTCGTAAAATGAAAAGCACACACACACACATACAAAAAGTGATAAAAGTGTGGAAGCTCTTGAAGAAATAGTTGAGGGAAGATTCTAATTTAGACTTTTTCCCCCCAAATAACTGCAATATTATCCATCAGGCAGGATATGCTCATGTTTCTTCCATTGCAAGTAATGGAAATCTGTGAGAAACCAAAACTCGACTATCAGCAAAGTTACTTCTGTTTATAATTGTCCACTAGGATTTCTAATGAACTCAGTTATTCTAGTTCTCCTAAATAATAATAATAAAAAAACCCAAGAACCAATCCAAGTGCAATGTTCAGACTGAATGCAAAATGAAATACATTTGTTTGAATGTTAATGTGATAGATTGGCGACCTGCCCAGAGTGAACCTCACCTCTCACTCAAAGCAGGCTGGGATTGGCTCCAGCTTCCCCGAGACCCTGACAGATAAGCATCACAGATAATGGATGGATGTTAATGAAATGGAAAAGGCAGGAGCACAAGGAATATCCTTCTGGTTGCAGTTTGTTTCGTTTGTTAGTGTAAATTTGCAAACAATGGAAATGTGAGCCAATAGAAAACAAGAATGTGGGTTGGGCTTATTAATAAGTACTCGGCTGTGCTGCTTTTGCCCAGAAATCTTCATTTCTATTTCCTGCATAAGACTAGTTCTTTTCCAATAACAGCACATCCCAAAGTGCTTTATAAATGTTTTATAACCGCATACAATTATACAGATTTTGAGTATAAATATGCAGGTGATTTTCTATAATCATGCACGCTGATTGGTTGAGAAATTTGGACTATTTCTCGATAATCACCTCAAGCAACTTGGCAAAATGGTGGCCAATTGCTTAGTCACCATAAGTGATGAAGAATTACAAATGATGAAAGAAAATGCTGTTCCTAAAAGCACTAAAGATGCTATGAAGTTTGGTCTAAAACTATTCAAAGGTAAGGTGGGATTGCAATTTATTTTCTCAATTTGAAAACAAAGTATTTTATATGACTCGGCATAGATAAGTGACAAGTCTGTGTGTGCCGTTATTACATTGGCATGCCGCTTTTGAAGTTTGAAATAAACATTTTTAATGCATTTTTTTTAAATAATGACCTGTGTATTTATGCTAAAACAATTATCTGTCTCAGGCTCAGTGAATATCAGTGAATAATAACCTCAACTTCATCTCAGTCTGATATACCCTGATTGTTATCACTTACACTATAACAGCTTTAAACAGCATCATAAAAAGCTACCTTGTTTCCTCGGTCTTAAACGTTAATAATACAAAAATAAATTTGGCTTGTCATGTTACAGTGAAATGTTAAATACTTTCATCCTGACTTCACAAAACAGTGACACTGGAGACTTCTGTACAGATGTTCAGTGTAATAGCACATGTGGTCCATAGGTGGCACCTTTAAGGTGTGTTCAGAAGGTTGAGCAGCGTAGAAGAAGCGTGTGAGTTTGTTTTGTTTTTACAAGGCGCGAGTAAAGGAAGTTGTGTTCAACTTACCTAAAGTCTCTGGAGTCTGCTTTCATGCATATAAACACTTCTACATGGTGTCAGAAAGAGGCGAACCTACTGTGAGTATAAAGTAGGTGCTAGCGGTGTCAACTGAGTAAAGTTAGTCTGAGATAGTCCGGTAGAGACCGTCACTGTTTACCTGGCTGACGGGGAGGCTGAGCTAAAGCTACATGGAGCCCGGAAAGAGACGGGGAAATGGCGGATCATATATTCTCCATTGCACCTCCTGGGAATTTCAGCTTCGAGAAGCCCAGCTCATGGCCGCAATGGATAAGACGGTTCGAGAGGTTCAGACTGGCGTCAGGATTAGATGGAAAAGAAGGTTACCAAGTCAACTCCCTCCTGTACGTAATGGGTGACAAGAGCGACGGCATTCTCAGGCCCTGTCCACACGGCAACGGATTCAGGTGAATCTGATAAAATTGTTTATCGTTTCGGCCTGGCATCCACACGGCACCGGTGTTTTGGGTGCCCCAAAATGAAATCATTTGAGAACGGGTTCCAGAGTGGAAAAATCTGGCAACGGCGCCATTGCGAAGTCGTCTGGATGAGTAGAACGGATTTGTTTACAATGACGTCACAACCACATGACTGTCAGTGCTTCACGCCAAGTAGAACTGTAACAAACTTGATGCGAGTTGTCAACAAATCCTATAACTTGGTTCATGAAATGTGCTTACAAAATATTTTCACTGTGAATATTTATTGTGTAATGGTGCAAAGTGAGAGAGAGAGAGAGAGAGAGAGAGAGAGAGAGAGAGAATAGCCCTTAGGGCAGAGTCTTTAGTCCAAACACTGCGGAAGTACTGAGTATAACCAAACCGTGCACTGCCCGTGTGCTTTCCAAAAACAAAAACAATCCCACCAGCAAAAATAGGAAAAAAAAAGGAGCGATCTCACCTCTTCAGATGTTGGTTTAAGTCCGACAATACATTCCTCAAAAAGGGCATAGAAGAACAAAGTAATCCATCAACGTGTAGCATTCAATTTATTCCAGACCATTAAATAATTCTGGAGGATATCTGAATGTTGGCGTACCGGCTTCCATCTACCCCCATTCATTCCTCTTTCCGTGTCTTTCGTTTTACGCTACTGATTAATAATCAAAACTTTATGTGGCTGATGCTACAGAAGAAGGGGTTTATGCGCATGCGTCTACTTCTATTGTTCTGGTGTCTCCGATGGGACCGTCTTACAGCGCACGTAGAGATGTGGCATGTGTATTGCATCGTTTTCAGCAAGAGTTGCATTGCCATATGTACCTGATATTTTACTGATCCGTTGCCCATGTGGACGCGATATTTAAAAAAAAATCTCGTTGCCGTTGTCGTGTGAATGTAGCCTCAGTACATTACCACTAACGGACCAACAGACGGCAGTTTATGCAGAGGTGACAAAAGCCTTTGGTGAACATTTTGTTGGTAAGCACAATGTCATTTATGAACATGCCAAGTTTAATAGCAGACAGCAACAACAAGGCGAGTCTGCAGAGAACTTTATCACAGATATGCATAAACTGGCGGAACACTGCAAATTTGGCGCCTTAAAGGAGGAAATGATAAGAGACCGCATAGTGGTCGGGATAAGGGACTCCCAGCTGTCAGAGACTTCAGTTAGACCCAGACTTGACGCTGGCAAAAACAATAACCCAGGTCAGGCAGCAGGAAGAAGTAAAGAAACAACAACAACTTCTATGAGGGACACACACAGAAATTAAAGGTGCTGATGTGGATGCCATAAACACAAACAGAGGGAGAACACATTATAGACAATCTCCTCCACGCAGGCCAGAGCAGTCTACGTACAAGCCAAGCACTGTCAAAAAGACATACTGTACAACAAGGACAAATGTAAAGGATGCAGTAAAACGCCAGGACACCCATGGAAACAGTGCCCAGCCAAAGAGGCTGAGTGTCGTAAGTGCAAAAAAAAAAAGGGACATTTCGCTGCGGTCTGCAGATCATCTCAAAGAGTGGAAGCTATTGTGGACAGCGACACAGAAAATGACATAGTTTTCATGGGGACAGTTAACACAGAAGGAACTGAAGAGGAATGGTTAAAAGAAATCAGCCTCAGCGGAGAGAAGGTAACATTTAAACTGGACACAGGTGCCTCAGTTACAGCTATTCCATCTTCCATGTACTCAAGAGCACGTGATGGCAGTCTTATGACACCACGTAAAAAGATTAAAGGTCCAGATAACTGTCCATTACAGGTTTTGGGCACCATGAGAGCACATATTAAAACTGAAAGAAAAGAAACAAGGCAGAATGTATACGTGGTGGCAAACCTGGTGATGCCACTAATGGGACTCCCTGCTTTAATAAAGTTGAACCTGATTCAACAGATACAGTGGTGCTTGAAAGTTTGTGAACCCTTTAGAATTTTCTATATTTCTGCATAAATATGACCTAAAACATCATCAGATTTTCACACAAGTCCTAAAAGTAGATAAAGAGAACCCAGTTAAACAAATGAGACAAAAACATTATACTTTGTCATTTATTTATTGAGGAAAATGATCCAATATTACATATCTGTGAGTGGCAAAAGTATGTGATCCTTTGCTTTCAGTATCTGGTGTGACCCCCTTGTGCAGCAATAACTGCAACTAAACGTTTCCGGTAACTGTTGATCAGTCCTGCACACCGGCTTGGAGGAATTTTAGCCCATTCCTCCATACAGAACAGCTTCAACTCTGGGATGTTGGTGGGTTTCCTCACATGAACTGCTCGCTTCAGGTCCTTCCACAACATTTCGATTGGATTAAGGTCAGGACTTTGACTTGACCATTCCAAAACATGAACTTTATTCTTCTTTAACCATTCTTTGGTAGAACGACTTGTGTGCTTAGGGTTGTTGTCTTGCTGCATGACCCACCTTCTCTTGAGATTCAGTTCATGGACAGATGTCCTGACATTTTCCTTTAGAATTCACTGGTATAGTTCAGAATTCATTGTTCGATCAATGATGGCAAGCCGTACTGGTCCAGATGCAGCAAAACAGGCCCAAACCACGATACTACCACCACCATGTTTCACGGATGGGATAAGGTTCTTATGCTGGAATGCAGTGTTTTCCTTTCTCCAAACATAACACTTCTCATTTAAACCAAAAAGTTCTATTTTGGTGTCATCTGTCCACAAAACATTTTTCCAATAGACTTCTGGCTTGTCCACATGATCTTTAGCAAACTGCAGATGAGCAGCAATGTTCTTTTTGGAGAGCAGTGGCTTTCTCCTTGCAACCCTGCCATGCACTCCATTGTTGTTCAGTGTTCTCCTGATGGTGGACTCATGAACATTAACATTAGCCAATGTGAGAGAGGCCTTCAGTTGCTTAGAAGTTACCCTGGGGTCCTTTGTGACCTCGTTGACTATTACACACCTTGCTCTTGGAGTGATCTTTGTTGGTCGACCACTCCTGAGGAGGGTAACAATGGTCTTGAATTTCCTCCATTTGTACACAATCTGCCTGACTGTGGATTGGTGGAGTCCAAACTCTTTAGAGATGGTTTTGTAACCGTTTCCAGCCTGATGAGCATCAACAACACTTTTTCTGAGGTCCTCAGAAATCTCCTTTGTTCATGCCATGATACACTTCCACAAACATGTGTTGTGAAGATCAGACTTTGATAGATCCCTGTTCTTTAAATAAAACAGGGTGCCCACTCACACCTGATTGTCATCCCATTGATTGAAAACACCTGACTCTAATTTCACTTTCAAATTAACTGCTAATCCTAGAGGTTCACATACTTTTGCCACTCACAGATATGTAATCCTGGATCATTTTCCTAAATAAATAAATGAGCAAGTATAATATTTTTGTCTCATTTGTTTAACTGGGTTCTCTTTATCTACTTTTAGGACTTGTGTGAAAATCTGATGATGTTTGAGGTCATATTTATGCAGAAATATAGAAAATTCTAAAGGGTTCACAAACTTTCAAGCACCACTGTAGCTTCAGTTCAGGAGGAGAAACAAGAGAAGGGCCATCAGTACAGAGCTAAGTTCCCGAAAGTGTTTTCAGGGCTTGGAAAGCTACAAGGAAGCTACAAGATAAAACTGAAAGATGGAACAATTCCTTATGCTCTCTCAGCCTCACGTAGAGTCCCATTACCTATGAAAGAACAAGTTTAAGGAGAGTTAGATAGGATGGAAGCAATGGGGGTCATAAGAAAAGTCGTGGAGCCAACTGAATGGTGAGCGGGAATGGTTGTGGTCCCCAAGCCAAATAAAAAACCCCGCATATGTGTGGACCTTACCCGACTTAATGACAGTGTGTGCAGGGAGCGACACATGCTGCCCGCAGTTGATGAGACGCTGGCACAGTTGGAGGGGGCAAAAGTCTTCTCAAAATTAGATGCAACATCTGGTTTCTGGCAGGTTCCTCTACACGAAGAATCACAGCCTTTAACAACTTACATTACCCCCTTCGGAAGATACTGCTTCCAGAGGCTCCCCTTTGGTATATCTTCCGCGCCTGAACATTTTCAGTTGAGAATCTCCCAAATCATCGCAGGGGTAAAGGGTGCTCTGTTCCACATGGATGACATCTTAGTCTATGGAAAAGACAAAACAGAGCATGATGAAAGACTGCAGGAAGTACTTAAAGGTGTGAAAGAGCGGGCCTCACCCTCAGTGAAAAATGTGAATTTGCTGTGGAAAAAGTGAAATTCCTGGGACACAACATAAGCGCAGCAAGAATTGAGGCTGATCCAGACAAAATCAGCGCCATCGAAAACATGCCAGAACCTTGCAATATGGAAGAGGTCCGCCGGTTCATGGGAATGGTAAATTATGTTGGCAAGTTTTCACCCAGCCTACCAGCTCTCACAAAACCTCTACGTGATCTGTTAAAAAGTGACAGCACATGGACATGGGACACACAACAGAAAACAGCCTTTAAAAAAAATTAAAAAAGAGCTGATTTCTCCCCCAGTCCTAGCACAATACAGTCCCAAGAATGAAACAATGGTATCTGTAGATGCGTCTTCATATGGACTTGAGGCGGTCCTCCTGCAGCGGCAGACGGATGGTAGGTGGAGACCGGTAGTGTACATATCACAGAGCCTGACACCCACAGAGGTCCAGTACGCGCAAATAGAAAAAGAAGCACTAGCAGCAACATGGGCCTGTGAGCGACTCAGCTCATATCTGCTAGGCTTGGAATTTACACTGAGAACTGATCACAAACCTTTAATCTCCCTGCTTGGCTCTCGGTCCTTAGATGATTTACCTCCAAGAATTCTCAGATTTAGGCTAAGACTGATGAGGTTCAACTACAAAATCATACATGTCCCGGGCAAACAACTCGTCAATGCTGACACTCTCTCAAGAGCCCCCCAAGGACTGGAGGACAGAGAGGCCAATATCAGCTTGCAGAATGAATACTGTGCCTACATTGATTATATTCTACAGCATCTACCTGCCACTGAAAGTAAATTAGCTCACATCAGGGAAACTCAGAGTACAGACAACATTTGCAAGCAGCTGAGAACATTCACAGAAAAAGGCTGGCCCTCTCATAGAAGTGTTCCTGAGCATCTTCTGCCATTCTGGCCAAAGAGGAATGACATACACATGGCAGAGGGCCTGCTTCTCAGAGGAAGGAGGATTCTGATCCCTGGATGCATGCAGGGGCAAATGATGGAAAGGTTGCATGAAGACCATCAGGGAGTGACTAAGTGTGTAGCAAGGGCACAAGAATCCCTGTGGTGGCCAGGGATAACAAGGCAGATTAAAGAGATGGTGGAAAGGTGTGAAATATGTTGCCAGTATTCACAGACAAGGACAGAGCCTTTAATGACCACGCCCCTACCAGCACGACCATGGCAAAAAGTGGCAGCGGATATCTTTCAGTGGAAGAATGGACATTATATTGTGGTGGTGGACTACTACTCCCGATACATCGAAGTAGCAAACCTCCCAACACTGACAACATCTACAACTGTGGAGCGGCTGAAGGTAATCTTTGCAAGATTTGGAGTACCTGAAATCTTAGTGACTGACAATGGCCCTCAGTTTGCTTCCACAGATTTTGCCATTTTTGCCCAGGACTATGGTTTCAGTCACACGACCAGCAGCCCTCGCTACCCCCAGAGCAACGGGGAAGCAGAGGGAGCTGTCCGCACAGTTAAACAGCTGCTCAGCAAAAGTCCAGACCCTCAGAAAGCTCTCTTAGCTTACAGAGCTACGCCACTGGCTCACGGGCTGAGTCCAGCACAACTGCTGATGGGGAGGAGGATAAGATCAACAGTTCCTACCACCCCACAAGCATTGAAACCAGCCTGGCCAAACCTCAGAGCTTTCAGGGAAAAAGACAAGGAACTAAAAGTGAAGCAGAGAAAGTCATTCGACCTGAGGCATAAGACAAAGGACTTACCCATTCTGGTTCCAGGACAGAGAGTGTGGGTTAGAACAGCGCAGACCACAGCTACTGTCCAGGGATCTGCTTCAACACCAAGGTCTTACAATGTGGAAACAGACCAAGGGAGCTTAAGAAGAAACAGGGCTCACCTGACAGTGCTCCCTGAGAGAGGTCTGCCCTCTTCTGATGAAACATTGACTGACCCAAGGCAGAAAGATTCAGGTGAAACGGTGACCAGGTCGGGAAGAGTTTCCTGCCCTCCAGATAGACTGGATTTGTGAACATTCTAGTTGACCAG
Organism: Neoarius graeffei; assembly: GCF_027579695.1. Lineage (NCBI taxonomy): Eukaryota > Metazoa > Chordata > Actinopteri > Siluriformes > Ariidae > Neoarius > Neoarius graeffei. Next base: position 17,043,239 of record NC_083584.1, on the reverse strand, counting down.
AGAGTTTCCTCTGGCCTTTGGAAAAATGCATGCACCTTACAGTTTGTTGTTCCTAAAACAGAGGGTGATAGGTTGGGTACTAATGTTATTGATTGAGAGTTGAATATACTCGGTTAGGAATACCTGATTAAGATTGAAGTAACTATCATTTTGGAATTATTTTACTTTGGAACAGTTAATCTTAAATCTTTAATCTTAAAAGTAAAGAAAAGAGGTTTACAAGCTGGGGGGGGGGGGTACAGATGTTCAGTGTAATAGCACATGTGGTCCATAGGTGGCACCTTTAAGGTGTGTTGAGAAGGTTGAGCAGCGTAGAAGTGTGCGAGTTTGTTTTGTTTTTATGAAGCGCGAGTAAAGGAAGTTGTGTTCAACTTACCTAAAGTCTCTGGAGTCTGCTTTCATGCATATAAACACTTCTACAACTTCTTCTGTAAATGTTAAACATCTTCTTGCAGAAAAACATCACCATGATCGATCAAACCATGTTAAGTAACAAATTTAGCAATGACACAATATATCACGTTGTCTTGGAACTACACTATTGTCAGAGCTGCTGTTATAGAAAATTAATCAACACCTTCGGCCAATCAGATTTAGCAGCGTTGTGATATACCGGTATATGATGCATACATACTGTATTGAAATATACAATATATAAAAGTTCCCACAATTGCGTTCACCATTGCTCACTGTGCTCTTGCTTCATGGTGTACATACTGATCACTGATTATTTTCCCTGTGTACAATACGGGAACTTGTGTAAATAACTTGTGTAAATACTGCATGCCCAAGGTTCCCTAACTCATACACTGGGGAGCTAATGGCTGTTTGTTATTCATGGTTGTGGTAATACAGGGGATAGAAGTGCTTATGTGTAGCTTCAGCATATGTTTCAGAACAAGTCATATGTGGGATATTTGGTTTTAAGCAGAGACCCAGACTGCCATTTAAATAAACTGCCTTATCCCCTTCAGTACACAGAGATCCTACACTAGCAGTTATGCAGCATTGCAGTTGTTGGTGTGTAAATGCTGAACAACAAAAGTGTTTTCCGAAGAACTGACAAGCTCCTTTTCTTCTCTTTCATATTTTACATTGGCGGTAAATGCTGTAGATGGTGAAAGTCTTGAATAAGCATGATGAAAATTTTATGATGTTCATTTTTTCTAGAAATCAACCAGATAATAATGCTACAAAAATACTGTATACTGTTACTAGCAAATAGCTCAGTGATGGCCAAATGTAGCTTAAAACAAAGGATAATGGTCAGAACCAATTGCTAATTGATCAGTAGGATCAACTGAAATTACTGTATAAAATACTGAATTGAACTCAGAGCTTAATCAGTTATAGCAACCCAGATGTTATTAAATTAACTCAAATATAGCCACTCAAATTACCAACTATAGCCATCCAACTGTAGTTAACTCAAATACAGCCACCCAAATTAAAATAAACAAGTGTCACCAGGCAAAACAAATCTCGCCCAGTAGCAATTATGATGAATATGAAGGAAGATATTGCAAAAAATAAAAAATAAATAAATAAATAATAGGTACCCTATGGGTACATGTGGCTACTGCTTATAAATAAAATTGTTTTCTGATGTCATGTCCATACAGTAAATATAGCATATATATTTACTCTATGAGGTAGTAGCCACAAAAATGAAGCATAATCCCAAAATGAACAATTTTAAAAAAAAAAAAAATCACAGAAGTAAAATATACCAAGTGTCTGTACTTTATATTATTCTACTCTTACCTCTTACAGTTTTCGAAACTGAAACCTCCGAACCGAGGCTGACATACTGTACACACGCTGTCGCCATGACCCAAACTCTTATTTCCCGGAAATGGCCTGGCGCTAGAGCTCAGTGGAATGCACTTTCCCTCTGGAATAAGCATAAACGTGTTTGAAAGTGATTTCTTTCGTCTAGTCCATTTATGTCGAATGATGAACCGAATTGTATACACTCAACGGCCATTTTAATCAGAACACCTGTATGCGCAGTGCATGATTGTTACACTCTTACATTCTGACAGCACGATGACACAGTGGCTAGTGCCACTATATGAGGCAGTAGACATGACCAAAATGATTTTGACCTTTTTGGTGACCTTGAGAGGATGGCCCTCAAAATGTTGGAGCTTCTATTTGAGACCAATGCCCATCTATCCTGAAAGTTTCATGAAGATTGATCCAACCATTTTCCCATAATATTGTTAACAAACAAACAAACAAACAAACAAACAAAAACAAAGAAACCTGACCAAAAACAAGACCTAACCCCGTGGTGGACTCCATCCCGGGTGAGGTAATTAACTCCGATATAGTCACCCAATTTAAATTAACTCAAATATAGCGACCCAAATTAACTCAAATATTTCCACTCAACTCAAATTAACTCAATATTAATTATAATTACCAACTATAGCCACTAATATTAACTCAAATTAATTCAAATATTTTCTCCCAAATTAACTCAAATTACCAACTATGCAGTGATGCTTGAAAGTTTGTGAACCCTTTAGAATTTTCTATATTTCTGCATAAATATGATCTAAATCATCAGATTTTCACATAAATCCTGAAAGTAGATAAACAGAACCCAATTAAACAAATGAGACAAAAATATTATACTTGGTCATTTATTGAGGAAAATGATCCAATATTACATATCTGTGAGTGGCAAAAGTATGTGAACTTCTAGGATTAGCAGTTAATTTGAAGGTGAAATTAGAGTCAGGTGTTTTCAATCAATGGGATAACAATCAGGTGTGAGTGGGCACCCTGTTTTATTTAAAGAACAGGAATCTATCAAAGTCTGATCTTCACAACACATGCTTGTGGAAGTATATCATGGCATGAACAAAGGAGATTTCTGAGGACCTCAGAAAAAGCATTGTTGATGCTCATCAGGCTGGAAAAGGTTACAAAATCATCTCTAAAGAGTTTAGACTCCACCAATCCACAGTCAGACAGATTGTGTACAAATTGAGGAAATTCAAGACCCTCCCCAGGAGTGGTTGACCAACAAAAATCACTCCAAGAGCCAGGCGTGTAATAGTCGGCAAGGTCACAAAGGACCCCAGGGTAACTTCTAAGCAACTGAAGACCTCTCTCACATTGGCTGATGTTAATGTTCATGAGTCCACCATCAGGAGAACACTGAACAACAATGGTGTGCATGGCAGGGTTGCAAGGAGAAAGCCACTGCTCTCCAAAAAGAACACTGCTGCTCATCTGCTAAAGATCACATGGACAAGCCAGAAGGCTACTGGAAAAATGTTTTGTGGACAGATAAGACCAAAATAGAACTTGTTTGTTTAAATGAGAAGCATTATGTTTGTAGAAAGGAAAACACTGCATTCCAGCATAAGAACCTTATCCCATCTGTGAAACATGGTGGTGGTAGTATCATGGTTTGGGCCTGTTTTGCTGCATCTGGGCCAGTGCAGCTTGCCATCATTGATGGAACAATTAATTCTGAATTATACCAGCGAATTCTAAAGGAAAATGTCAGGACATCTGTGCCTGAAGTGAATCTCAAGAGAAGGTGGGTCATGCAGCAAGACAACGACCCTAAGCACACAAGTCGTTCTACCAAAGAATGGTTAAAGAAGAGTAAAGTTAATGTTTTGGAATGGCCAAGTCAAAGTCCTGACCTTAATCCAATCGAAATGTTGTGGAAGGACCTGAAGCAAGCCGTTCATATGAGGAAACCCACCAACATCCCAGAGTTGAAGCTGTTCTGTATGGAGGAATGGGCTAAAATTCCTCCAAGCCGGTGTGCAGGACTGATCAACAGTTACTGGAAGCATTTAGTTGCAGTTATTGCTGCACAAGGGGGTCACACCAGCTACTGAAAGCAACGGTTCACATACTTTTGCCACTCACAGATATGTAATATTGGATCATTTTCCTCAATAAATAAATGACCAAGTATAATACTTTTGTCTCATTTGTTTAACTGGGTTCTCTTTATCTACTTTTAGGACTTGTGTGAAAATCTGATGATGTTGGAGGTCATATTTATGCAGAAATATAGAAAATTCTAAAGGGTTCACAAACTTTCAAGCACCAGTCTAGCTATGCAAATTAACTCAAATACAGCTATCCCAATTAAATGAAATTAACTCAAATATAGCCAGCCCAATTAACTCAAAATTACCATCCTAATTAACTAAAATATGCCCACCCAACTCCTCTTTAGTGGCTATACCGTATATTGCATTTGCATTCCATTTAAAGCCAGACTTTCTTAGTATTTTCATTACAAATACTGATTTGATATTTGAGGATGAGGAGGCTGCCGGAAACATTTTGTGTCTCAACCTGTGTGCTGAGCTAGCTAGATTAAATTGTGCTCATTCATGAACAAATAATGATGACCATAGCAAACTCATACTGAAATTCCATTTATGTTTATGTGTAAGAGCTGCAAGCTAATTTACTAGCAGTCAGCTATCGACTGAGTTAACAATGACAGTGGGAGGGTTGGGGGTGTTTCCTAATTGAATCTTCATTGAGTTATTCATAGATCGTGCCACTTTTGAACTGCAGAGATGTTCAAATTTGTAGTCACATCTTGTGCATTCATTTTTTCTCAGTGTTGAGGAATTAAACACAAGTTACTGACTTCTCTTTTTTGTCTCGTGATATCAATGAGACAAAAATCCCAGCTTATGTTAGCAAAAAATTAGAATGGCGTCTGTCCTGTGTTAGAATTTAATGTTATCGCTTTACCTTGGACTCTTATGAAGCACTGAAACCAGAGGATCCTTCCAAAATGATTAAAGAAGCACATCCTCGCATTATACATATTTACCTCTATCAAAGAGGTCAAGTTTTCACTGTGGTCTGTTTGTTTGACTGTAGACAGGATTGTGCAAAACCCACTGCCCCGATTTCTATTAAACTTGGAAGGGTTTAGCATGGGCCATTAAATTTTGGAGCTGATTCGAGTCATGGGGTGGATCCACAAATTTATTTTCACTTTTGTTAAAATTGCAACATACACTCACTGGCCACTTTATTAGGAACCCCTTGACAGCAGCACAATGGATAAAATCATGCAGATAGAAATCAAGAGCTAATATTCAGCTAATATTCACAATGTTCAAACATCAGAATTGGAAAAATTGTGATCTCAAAGTGTGACTTTCTTTCACTGTGGCATGGTTGTTGGTTTGAACCAGATGGACTGGTTTGAGTGAGTATTTCAGAAACTGCTGATCTCCTGGGGTTTCCAGACACAACCGTCTCTCGAGTTTACGCAGAATGGTGTGAAAAAAAAAAACATTGAGTTGAGTGAGTGACAGATCTGTGGGTGGAAACAAAGGCCTTGTTGATAAAAGAGGTCTGAGGAAAATTGACAGATTGGTTTGAGCTTTATTGCCAGGAAGGATCTAGCAACTCCTATAATCACTCTTTACAACCATGGTGAGCAGAAAAGCATCTCAGCATGTAACAGCAGAACACCACATTGGGTTCCACTCCTGCAGCCAAGAACAGGAATCTTAGAATCAAGAACAAGTTCCCATTAAAGTGGCTGGTGAGTATACGGCCTTGGTGGAGGTCTGTGCTTTCTGAGTGCCCATCTAGTTTTAATATGGAGTGTCTGCTCCACAAGTCCCTGTGCAAGATATTGGTATAGAAAAATGAGATATACAGTAGAAATGGGATAGAAATGGAGTCACAACATCGTCTGATCAATCAGAATCCAGCAGTGCTGAGGTATAAGAAAATATAACAGTCACTAAACACTAAAAACTAAAAGTTGCTTGGGAAAAAAAAAAGCACAATCCATTTGAAGGGTTTTGGAGAGGGCAGGGAATGCCCCCCTGTGCCATCTGCCCTGTGTATGTGTGTTGAAGCTTTAATGGAGCAGAAGAGGTGACAGATCATACAGCAGGGCAGATGACTGTCGCTGGCATTCGGAGTCAGAGCGGGGAAATCCAGCCGCCTACAGCAAGACACCAGAGACAATCTGATTCGGTAGGGCTGTTATTCAGGCCACCAGCCACACAGAAACACACGGGGTGTTGATGGGAAAAGACAGATAAAAAGGCCAGCAGACACTAGGGCTCATTCACTAACCTGCATACAAGCAAATTTATTCATAAATAATTCACAGGAGCATTCTAACAAGGAAAGCGGTGTTCATAAAAATCTAGTTTGAAAAAAAATTACAAGAAATCTTGAATTTCTGCAAATTTAGAAAATCACTAATATGAACCACTAGGGATCAGGCTCAAATATAGAAGACTTTCAGAGAACAAACAGTTTGAAGGACCGATTGAGAGGAACTACCACCTGGGGAGCTCCCCCAATAACTACATATTTCCAGGGATTTTTTCTGTTTGCATTCACACCGCCAGTAAGAATGATGAAGTGATGTAAACTGGCCAACGGTTGGTATAGTGATGTCACTTCTGCGCAACATACAACAGTCCATACTGTCTGTCCATATGTCCATGGATTTTTGGCTCATCTGGCTGTAGGATAGGCCAGATGAGCTTATGCTTCCATACATCATCCATCTGTCATCCGTCCATTGTCTGTCGTTGTCATTGTCCGTCCACAATTTACAAAAATCACTCTTCCTCCTACAGGATTGATTGGATTTCGATCAAACTCACACACAATGTTCCCTAGGTGGGTGTGCATTAAAATTGTCAAGACGGTGGCGCCATCTGTCATATTTACAATTTTATGGGCGTCTGAAATTTTTGGGTGATTCATCACATGAAATGCTACTCTTTGTGAACTGCTGGGACGTTTTCATTGAAACTCACCCAGAAGACTCTAAAGACATATATAAGAATTGTTCATCAGGTGGCGCCACCTACCATGGATGAGGCTACAGAGGGGTCACATGCAATTTCATGAAAATTGCTACTCTTCTTACAGGAATGATCAGATTTTGATCAAACTCACACGGAATGTTCCCCGGGTTGGTATCTGTAATGGTTGTCAAGATGGTGGCATCACCTGTCATATTTAACATTTTATGGGCGTTTGAAAATTTTGGGTGACTCATCATACCAAACACTACTGTTCATAAACTGCGAGGATGTTTTCACTGAAACTCACCCAGAAGACTCTAAAGACATATTCCAATAAGAATTGTTTACCAGGTGGCGCCACCTGCCATGGATGTGGCTATATAGGGGTCATATGTAATTTCATAATCGCTCCTCCTTCCACAGGATCGATTGGATTTCAAACTCGCACACAACAGTGACCGGTATGAGCTACAGCCTCATTGAGGCTATTTAGTTTTTTTTTTTTTGCATTTTATAGCACAAACGTTTAAAGCTGTTGTTTACATGGCTAATGTTTTACACAGATTTTTCAAAATGGCAGTTTCTGGTGCTGCATTGGCTCATGTGATTGACCAATCAACGTACGCTTACGTCTGGACCAACCACTGTACGCTTACATCACTCATGGTTTCTCTAGTGCTGGGAGAGTACCTCCTTTGAAATCAGAGATTTAAAAAAGTCCCTCAAAATGGCTTTCTAAGAATCACAATCATTCTCAGTTCCTGCAGTGTGGACACACAAAAAAGGGAAACTTCCTTCAACAGTTCCAAGAACTATGAAAAAGTTCCTCTGGTCAGAATTATCAAATTGTGTCCGAGTTACTGTAATTTAACATATTCTGATGACACTGTCAATTTAAAATTACATTTATTTTAATTACACATACCAATTTAGTAAAATAACTCCAAAAATAAGCCCATTAATTAAGACCTATAAGAACAGGTAATTGAATTATGACTAATAAAAGTACATCCCCAAATCAGAAAAAGTTGGGATGGTATGTTGAAATTGAAGTTAAAATGGAAAACAACGATTTGTAAATAATCAATGTGTACAAAACAATACAAAAACACATTTTTTTGATGTTTTACTTCATGAAATTTATTTCAATTTTAATTCTTGTAACCATTAGGACAGTAGAGAATTTATCACTTAATAAATGTTGCCATTCCTTCTCACAACTCTTAAAAGATGATTAGGGACTGAAGACACCAAATGATGAAGTGTTTCAGGTGTTATTTTGCCCCATTCTTCCTGCAAACAGATCTTAAGGTGTGCAACGGTATGGGCCGTCATTGTCATGTTTTTTGTTTCAAAATTATCCACACACTCTATTGGGGACAGAGGGGACACACCCTCTTCTTCTGCAGCCACGCCTTTGTAATGGTGCAGAATGTGGTTTTGCTGCATCTTGTTGAAATCTCCCTGGAAAAGATGTCTTGAAGTCAGCATATGTTGCTCCAAAATCTCAATGTACTTTTCTGCATTAATGCTTCATCACAGAAGCGCAAGTTACCTTTACCAAGGGCACTGACAACCCCATACCATGACAGACCCTGGCTTTTGACTTGTTCCTGGTAACAGTCTAGATGGTCCTTTTCATGTTTGGTCCAGAGCACACGATGTCCATTTCTTACAAAAAAAGACCTGGAATACTGATTTGTCTGACCACAATATGTTTCCACTGTGTGATGGTCCATCCCAGATGCCCCTGAGCCCAGAGAAGTTGACGAAGCTTCTTGATACAGGTAGCATAAGGCTTCCTTTTTGCACACTAAAGTTTTAACTGGTATTTGTGGATATAACTCTGTGTTGTAGTGCATGACAAAGGTTTGCCAAAGTAATCCTGAGCCCATGTGGTTCTATCAGCTGTGGATGAATGACGGTTCTTGATGCAGTGCCATCTGAGGGATCAAAGATCACAGGTGTTCAGCTTAGGCTTGCGCCCTTTCCCTTTTACAGACAGAAATTCCTCCAGATTCCTTGAATCGTTTAATGATATTATGCACCGTATAGAGTGAAATATCCAAACCCCTTCCTATCTTTCTTTAAGGAACATTATTTTAAAACATTTCAATAATTTTCTCACACATTTGTTGACAAACTGGAGATCCTCAAAGACTAGGCCTTTCCTGGATACTGATTTTGTACCAAATCATGCTTACAATCACCTGTTGACATCACCTGTTTCAAATCACAGCATCATTTAATTGTTTTTCCTCATTACTAGCCCTAAACTGTCCCCATCCCATCTTTTTTTGGAATGTGTTGCAGGCCTGAAATGCAGGAATGGATGTATATTAACAAATGAAATAAAGTTGACCAACAAAACATGAAATATCTTGGGTTCATTCTGTCTACAATGAAATACAAGTCAAAGTTGATTTAGAAATCACTGCTTTCTTTTTTTATTTGTGTTTTCCATACCATCCCAAGTTCTGATTTGGGGTTGTAGGTTATTTCTGAATTTGCTTGTCTATGTCACACTGAAAAGCAAAGCCTTCATTTTGTGACATGAGGGCAGCTTGTCACACTTGAATAGCAAACCCTTCAATCCATCATTCTGTCACTCAATGTCTTCAGTGAAAAGCAATCAGCAATGGATTACTTTTTGAAGAATTAAATGCTGACTTTGTGGCAAAACAATGTAATTCCTTGTTATATTGTATTTCTTTCATCACTGTGCTGCAGTCGTGCTACACTGACATGCAATCAATCCAATCATATCCCAAAGCCATACTCAGAGGCTTGGTTGTAATTCATGGAAGATTTAACACACATGCACTTAGGAGGCACTCTTTTACCATTTAGTCGCCATTTCTATGAGTTTTACCTTTTATGGAGTTTTGTGGGTGTGTCTAAATGTAAAATCAGGTATGCTGGGAATGCTTATGGTAATGTATGGCTATGAACAGATGAACAAAATCTGAGTTTGTAACTCTGGTGCGAATGTTTAGTTCTGTGGGGCCTTCAAAAACCACAACACTTTACTAAATGACTGATAAATGAGGCCCACTGAGAGCAAGATAAGGAAAGTGAAAAGAGGAAAGTGATAGAGAAAGATAATCTAAGAGAGCGAAAGTGATGGAGGACACGCTGGCTGAACAAGACGCTCTGTTAAACCATGGCTTGGGAATTCAGAGGCAGAATCCGCTGAAGTACGACTCATCATCTGCTCAAATGTCTGGTAATCATTTGTACAGTAATGTCGAATATGTTGAGAGGGAAAGAGAACTGATTCAGTGGGTCTCGCGGGACGAGATTGGAGTGTGAGACTGAGCAGTGCTGTACTGATGTAACACACTGGACACTAACAAACTGCTCAGCCACATCTCTTTAGAGACAGTCAGCTGAGGATAGCAAGCCTGTTAGGGTGCCTTTAGGGCAAAACACACACATGGACAGACACAGCACTGATGGTCACTAACAGCTTGGCATGGATGGCCAGGACAGAGACAGTCCCAAAGGGTGAGTGAGTTTTAGAAGTTACACTGTGCTGTCTGTCTGTCTGTCTGTCTCTCTCTCTCTCTGTGTGTACAATGTCAGCTCAGGCCAAAGTAGCTTCCAGGTGAACACATCAGCAAGATTCTGGATCACTCCAGAGTGCACCGTAAAAAACAAACAAACCAAAAAATAAAAATAAATAAATCCTATTAAAAACCTTCACTGCACCGGGGTGTATTTTTATTTTTTTTAGTGAAAAACAATTAGCATGAGATTGCATCAGAAGTTAATGCACTTCCTCGTTGCAATGCACTGGTATCACTGTGTTGCAGCCATGTCACACTGAAAAGCAATCACTGTCCTAAACCCGACTCACAGGATGTCTGTAATTGGAGATGGAGAAAAGTGCCTGAATAACATCCTTCAGGATGCATGACAGTTTATATATATATAAAGGAGTGCCATTTAAAGTGTAGCTTCATCCCTAGCTCTGAGCTTAATTCCACCCACTGCTCAATTTTGAAAAAAAGTAAATAAAAGTTGAAAGGTTACAGGGGGAGGGGCTGAGAAGGAGGGGGCGGGGTAGAGGTGATGATTACGCTCGATCAGCATGCAACGTTGTATAATTGATAATGAGCACTGTTTCACAGACTCCTACTCAAGGGCAGGGGCTGGGTAAAGTGCACCGAACACCCCTGATGAGAGGGCGTTGACGTTCTTTTTTTATTATTTAAAAAAAAAAACCTCATGTAGAGAAATACCAAACACAACTTGACGTCAACATCTATGTCGGCCTTGCAAGGGATGATTTTAACCAATAGATGGTGCTTTGAGTCATTTTCAACCCAAAAAACAAAAATGCAGGTTTTTTTAAATGATAATTGTGTCAATATTAACACAAGCATTGATGTGTTTTATCACAGGACAGCCATATCATTAGTTTACAGCTCAAAAAAAAAAAGTAAGTGCAGTACATCTTCAAAGGCTATACTGTAATTGACTGGCTGTTATTTTATTCCTAATTTTCGGTTTGAGTTAAATTACTCAATCATTGAAATTACAGACTGAAAAAACTACAAACACTATTGAAAGGAAATTGTAAGCAAAGTATTTTATGTGACTTGGCGTAGATAAGTGACAAGTCTGCGTTTCAATTGGTTTACAAGTCAGAATTCAAATGTACCATTTGTACATTTGAATGCTGCTTTTGAAGTTTGAAATAAATGCTTTTTTTAATACAATTTTTTTGGAATAATCACTTGTGTATTGATACTGAAACAATTATCCACCTCAGGTTCAGTGAATATCAGTGATTATTATACATACAGGACACTTTTTACATGGAATAAAAACATGTTCTATTCCCTTCTACCGGGTTTCATTCATTTGGTTTGATAGCAGGCAATATTGTTAGCATATCGCTTATACTACATGTATGATGTCACTGTACCTAATGGAGCGTTCAATATGGTTTACGATATTGCACATTGTCAAGACAACATGACGTTACACATTGGAGCTGATGTGAATATCCAGTGAGAAAGTTTTCTGCTGTGCATACGCAGAACCATTTCTTTGTTTGACTCGGCTAGGCTAATCCAGTGCTAGGACTAGCTATGCTACAATTAAGCACTAAATAAATAAACCGAAAACTGAAAGAGAAGATGCGTTGAACGCCAAAACTAACAAAGGCTACCAAAACTTCATTAGATATTCTTCACACATATTTACAAGCAGTGGCGAAGCGTTACTATTAGAGCTGGGACTTGAACTCAGCCAAAACTTAGCCAGACACCAAAAAAAGCAACAGGGCAAAGGATTTTGCAAGGGATTAGTGGCAGGCTGCCAGGTCGCCCTGTTATGTGTAGCTGTCGATGTTGATTTTAAAAAGTAACTCAGTAAATTACACAGGGAAATGAATACTTAAGTCTGAGTGAAAAATACTGTAGTGAGTGTGCAGCATGGAAGAAGAGTCTGGAGACAGAAATCTTAGTTTCTCTGTTGTTAGCCTGTGCTACTTGCTTTCGATAGATAGCACTGGCTTGACTGCTTTACTAGCATTCGCTAACACTACTGATAAACGCTACACCGGCTGGAAGGTGACTTCATTGCTGCGCTGACGGTGCCGACTCGTGGTTAAGCTCATGTTGGCCTTCGAGAAGGCAGAGGGCGATACATTTTTGGTCCCTCCCACTATAAATCAAAATCTGATTGGTTAATTCATCTGTCACTCCCTACATAAACATACACTGCCATGGCCTTCTGTCCCGGCAATTAAGTCCTAACCAATGAGTGAGCAGCTCTAAACTCTTCTCAGCCTAGAGACAACAAACAAAAACACTCATTGGATAACACAATTTTAATGTTTTCAGGACAGTAACGTTTTAATTTCTTAAGCAAATTTGATAGAAAATGAGGCCAAATTAGAATTAGAAGAGAATAATTATAATGAAATTATGAAAGAATGAAATAAATTAAAGAATGAAAGAAATTAAATATAACATTTGAAATGTTGATATGTTTGGGCCTTCTCTGAAGGCCAAGAAGGTCCTCATGGGTCCCCTCCGATTACAAGAGAAAAACATACCAACAGACATAGAAAAACTGGAAAAGAGAGTGTGTATGTATAATAATAATAATAATAATAATAATAATAATAATAATAATAATAATGGCTTTTTTGTGGTATATCAGATATATTCCATTCAGCTACTCATCTTTGACTCATTCAATCTCATGCTAGCTGAATGGAATATATCTGATATACCATTTAAAAAAAGGCAGCCAATATTATTTAAATAATAACCTTGACTTTGTTTCAGTTATTATTCACCAATATTCACTTCACCTTTGGCAAATAATTGTTAAATATACATTTATTACATACTCTGTTACTTGCAATATACTTCTGAGGGTAACATGGAAAATATTCAGCGATGACAGTAGGTCACTGAATGTTCATTATGGACCTGCAGTAATGTGTATTATACATACGGGTCACTTTTTCCATGGAATAAAAATATGTATTCTATTCCCTTCTAGGGGGTTTATTGACACCATGCAATATTGTTATCATATCGCTTATCCTCCATGTATTACAACACTCTCCCCAATGGAGAATGAGCGTGCAATATTGTTATAAGTTGTCAAGACAACACGACATCACACACAAAGATCCAATGACAAAACTTTTCTGTTGCGCATGCACACAATCATTTCTTTGTCGGCCGGGAGCAACAGAAGACGGGGTAAATTTAGTGCTCAGTTTAAAGCACTAAATAAATAAACTGAAACTAAAGATGTGCTGAACACCTAAAAGGCTACCAAAACTTCATTATATATTCTTCACGCATATTTACAAGAGAAAAACAGACCAACGGACATAAAAAAACTGGAAAAGAGACACGTCAAAGATGTACGGTATAACTTCTGTGCTAGCAAGTGACTGACAGTTTGTTCACAAACATGGCCGCGAGGTTTGCTTCATTCAAAGCGGAAGATTTAAAGAGAAAGATGCACTGAACACCCGAAAGGCTACCAAAACTTCACTGGATATTCTTCAGGCATATTTACAAGAGAAAAACTTGCCAACGGACATTGAAAAACTGGAAAAGAGAGCAATAGCCTTTTCTTACAAAGCCTGACAGTTATGGAACAGCCTTCCAAGTAGTGTTCAGAAATCAGACACAGTCTCAGTGTTTAAGGCTACATCCACACGGCAACGAGATTTTTTTTTTTTTAAATATCGCGTCCACATGGGCAACGGATCAGTAAAATTTCAGGTCCATATGGCAATGCTTGCTGAAAACGATGCAATACACATGCCACACCACTACGTGCGCTGTAAGACGGTCCCATCGGAGACACCAGAACAATAGAAGAAGTAGACGCATGTGCATAAACCCCTTCTTCTGTAGCATTAGCCACATAAAGTTTTGATTATTAATCAGTAGTGTAAAACGAAAGACGTGGAAAGAGGAATGAATGGGGGTAGATGGAAGCCGGTACGCCAACATTCTGATATCCTCCAGAATTCTTTAATGGTCCGGAATAAATTGAATGCTACACGTTGATGGATTACTTTGTTCTTCTACTCCCTTTTTGAGGAATGTATTGTCGGACTTAAACCAACATCTGAAGAGGTGAGATCGCTCCTTTTTTTTTCCTATTTTTGCTGGCGGGATTGTTTTTGTTTTTGAAAAGCGCATGGGCAGTGCGCGGTTTGGTACTGCTTCCACAGTGTTTGGACTAAAGACTCTGCCCTAAGGGCTATTCTCTCACTCTCTCTCTCACTTTGCACCATTACACAATAAATATTCACTGTGAAAATATTTTGTAAGTGCGTTTCATGAACCAAGTTATAGGATTTGTTGACAACTCGCATCGAGTTCGTTACACTTCTACCCGGCGTGAAGCACTGACAGTCATGTGGTTGTGACGTCATCGTAAACAAATCCGTTCTACTCATCCAGACGACTTCGCAACGGCGCCGTTGCCAGATTTTTTCACTCTGGAACCCGTTCTCAAAAGATTTCGTTTTGGAGCACCCAAAACGCCGGTGCCGTGTGGACGCCAGGCCGAAACGATAAACAATTTTATCAGATTCACCTGAATCCGTTGCCGTGTGGACAGGGCCTAAGTCTAGGCTGAAAATATATCTGTTTAGTCAAGCCTTTTGTTAATGGTGTTTATGAGGTAAAGGTGTAGATCTGGAGGGTCCTCAGACATAGAGTGTTTTGGTAAACTGGGATGTATGGATGCTGTCAGTTCCCCACTCACTTGCTCACGCGAGTTTTGACTCTTACAGTCATGCTTTTATGGCTGAGGACTACAGTTAACTTGCTAACTTTAGGACTGCAGTTGTCATGAACAGTTTTGCACTCAAGTTTCCATTAATGAAGAGTTATAACATCAACGAAACTGACTTCATGTTAAAGGAACAGTCCACCATACTTCCATAATGAAATATGCTCTTATCTGAATTGAGACGAGCTGCTCCGTACCTCTCCGAGCTTTGCGCGACCTCCCAGTCAGTCAGATGCGCTGTCACTCCTGTTAGCAATGTAGCTAGGCTCAGCATGGCCAATGGTATTTTTTGGAGCTGTAGTTAGATGCGACCAAACACTTCCGCGTTTTTCCTGTTTACATAGGTTTATATGACCAGTGACATGAAACAAGTTCAGTTACACAAATTGAAACGTAGCGATTTTCTATGCTATGGAAAGTCCGCACTATAATGACAGGCGTACTAACACCTTCTGCGCGCTTCGACAGTGCATTGATACTGAGCTCCATATCAATGCGCTGTCGAAGCGCGCAGAAGGTATTAGTACGCCTGTCATTATAGTGCGGACTTTCCATAGCATAGAAAATCGCTACGTTTCAATTTGTGTAACTGAACTTGTTTCATGTCACTGGTCATATAAACCTATGTAAACAGGAAAAACGCGGAAGTGTTTGGTCGCATCTAACTACAGCCCCAAAAAATACCATTGGTCATGCTGAGCCTAGCTACATTGCTAACAGGAGTGACAGCGCGTCTGACTGCGTCTGACTGACTGGGAGGTCGCGCAAAGCTCGGAGAGGTACGGAGCAGCTCATCTCAATTCAGATAAGAGCATATTTCATTATGGAAGTACGGTGGACTGTTCCTTTAAAACTGTTAATGTTATAATCATGTTGTCTGTTGTTGCCCAAATGAGGATGGGTTCCCTTTTGAGTCTGGTTCCTCTCGAGGTTTCTTCCTCATGTCATCTGAGGGAGTTTTTCCTTGCCACTGTTGCCACAGGCTTGCTCATTGGGGATAGATTAGGGATAAAATTAGCTTATGTTTAAAGTCATTCAAATTTTGTAAAGCTGCTTTGCGACAATGTCTATAGTTAAAAGCACTATACAAATAAACTTGACTTGACAATAGTGGAAATATAAAGTTCTTAGAGGTGAGGAAAAGTGACAAATGCTTACAAGAGGACTTCACTCAGCAAAGGCCTTTTGTTTTGAACAATTGCAATGTAACAATTAACTACAACCAAGAGTAACTTTGAACTGTCAACCTGTATATAGCTTGTACACAACTTGGGTTGTTGTTCAGGCTTTTTGAACTCATACCATTTTTATTGTTATAACTTTGACTTTGTACAGTACATTGGATTGACAGAACATTAAATTACATTCGATCAGAATCAGCATTCAATATTGGTAAGTTACTCCCCTGTTCTTAACTTTTTGTGAAATCTAGAATTGTTCCATCGAATGTGTATGTATAATAATAATAATAATAATAATAATAATAATAGTAATAATAATAATAATTAGTAAATAATAAATTTACTGGTAAAACCTGTTGTTAAAACAAAGTGTGGTGAAGCAGCTTTTAGCTACTATGCAGTACAGCTATGGAACCAACTCCCAGAGGACATCAAAAATGCTCCTGCTGTTGGCAGCTTCAAATCTAGACTAAAGACCAAGCTGTTTTCAGATGCTTTCTGCTAACCGATAAATATCATCATCTTTACATGTTTTAAACTTTACTTAACTTTTACAGTCTCTGCATGTTTTAAACTTAAATTTTATTCTATTTTATTCTGCTGTTTTGTACTGAACTTTTACTTCATTTTATTATTTTATTTCTACTATTGTTTAATTCTTATTATTTTTTTCTCTCTTCTTCCCCCATTATTTTATGTAATTTTATTTTCTATTGTTTACTGTTTTGCCTTTACCTCTGTAAAGCACATTGAACTGCCACTGTGTATGAAATGTGCTATATAAATAAACTTGCCTTGGCTTGCCTAATAGCTGCTTTTTTTTTGTGGTATATCATGGTTTGTTATGCATATCAGATATATTCCATTCAGCAGCTCGTCTTCACCTCATTCAATGTCATGCTAGCTGAATGGAATATATCTGATATACCACGAATAAAGCCAGACAATATTACAACCCCAATTCCAAAAAAGTTGGGACAAAGTATAAATTGTAAATAAAAACGGAATGCAATGATGTGGAAGTTTCAAAATTCCATATTTTATTCAGAATAGAACATAGATGACATATCAAATATTTAAACTGAGAAAATGTATCATTTAAAGAGAAAAATTAGGTGATTTTAAATTTCATGACAACAACACATCTCAAAAAAGTTGGGACAAGGCCATGTTTACCACTGTGAGACATCCCCTTTTCTCTTTACAACAGTCTGTAAACGTCTGGGGACTGAGGAGACAAGTTGCTCAAGTTTAGGGATAGGAATGTTAACCCATTCTTGTCTAATGTAGGATTCTAGTTGCTCAACTGTCTTAGGTCTTTTTTGTCGTATCTTCCGTTTTATGATGCGCCAAATGTTTTCTATGGGTGAAAGATCTGGACTGCAGGCTGGCCAGTTCAGTACCCGGACCCTTCTTCTACGCAGCCATGATGCTGTAATTGATGCAGTATGTGGTTTGGCATTGTCATGTTGGAAAATGCAAGGTCTTCCCTGAAAGAGACGTCGTCTGGATGGGAGCATATGTTGCTCTAGAACCTGGATATACCTTTCAGCATTGATGGTGTCTTTCCAGATGTGTAAGCTGCCCATGCCACACGCACTAATGCAACCCCATACCATCAGAGATGCAGGCTTCTGAACTGAGCGCTGATAACAACTTGGGTCGTCCTTCTCCTCTTTAGTCCGAATGACACGGCGTCCCTGATTTCCATAAAGAACTTCAAATTTTGATTCGTCTGACCACAGAACAGTTTTCCACTTTGCCACAGTCCATTTTAAATGAGCCTTGTCCCAGAGAAGACGTCTGCGCTTCTGGATCATGTTTAGATACGGCTTCTTCTTTGAACTATAGAGTTTTAGCTGGCAACGGCGGATGGCACGGTGAATTGTGTTCACAGATAATGTTCTCTGGAAATATTCCTGAGCCCATTTTGTGATTTCCAATACAGAAGCATGCCTGTATGTGATGCAGTGCCGTCTAAGGGCCTGAAGATCACGGGCACCCAGTATGGTTTTCCGGCCTTGACCCTTACGCACAGAGATTCTTCCAGATTCTCTGAATCTTTTGATGATATTATGCACTGTAGATGATGATATGTTCAAACTCTTTGCAATTTTACACTGTCGAACTCCTTTCTGATATTGCTCCACTATTTGTCGGCGCAGAATTAGGGGGATTGGTGATCCTCTTCCCATCTTTACTTCTGAGAGCCGCTGCCACTCCAAGATGCTCTTTTTATACCCAGTCATGTTAATGACCTATTGCCAATTGACCTAATGAGTTGCAATTTGGTCCTCCAGCTGTTCCTTTTTTGTACCTTTAACTTTTCCAGCCTCTTATTGCCCCTGTCCCAACTTTTTTGAGATGTGTTGCTGTCATGAAATTTCAAATGAGCCAATATTTGGCATGAAATTTCAAAATGTCTCACTTTCGACATTTGATATGTTGTCTATGTTCTATTGTGAATACAATATCAGTTTTTGAGATTTGTAAATTATTGTACTTTGTCCCAACTTTTTTGGAATCGGGGTTGCATTTATTTGTTTGTTGCTTGGTTTTGATTTGTTGTTTTAGGCAGTAATAGTGGTCATGATTACTATGGGATGTTATTTGGTTACTATGGTTTAACTGTAATGACAAGAAACTCTGAAATCGATGCTAACAGGTAATGCAGAGACAAGTGTACACGTCTGCATAGATTTCAGGTTTTGACCATGCAAAAAAAAAAATAAAATTATATATATTTTGATTTTTTTTTTTTTTACCTATCTGAGACAATGTATTTTTTCTCTTTACAAATATCTCCACCAAGACTGGTTGAATCATGCTGCTATCTATCTATTTATTTATTTATTTATTTATTTTCCAACTTCTATCGAAGAGCATGTCTACGGTATATGCACATAATGAACTCACTCTTGCAAAACAAGTGAGAAAACAAGCGTGTTACATTTCTCCCCTCCTCTCTGTGTATTATATTTTACGTTTCTCCTCAGCACAACTGCTTTTCAATCTAGCACAGTCGTCTTCATAGTGTGAGGCTGAGTGTGAAAAATAATAAACACAGACAAGCAAGCACTTTATCAAATAACACAAAATAGCAATGATTACGGGATTCTTCAGACCGTATAAGCTGATGTCTGAACAAAAAAAAAAAGCTGTAAACTGCTTGTTTATATGAAGTCAGTAATTTGTGTGCCTGTTTTTTTTCTTTTTTTAAGAGCATAAATGTCACAAAACACCTCATAAAACTTTTAAGCACAGAAATAAAGCTTTTACTCAGATACTTACAGAAAATGTTTTGCAAAGAATAGCAATATTTTTCATTCTTTTTTTTGCGATAAAATATTTAAAGTATTGCATATGTGACCATTTGACAGCTCAGAGATAGAGAAGCAATCTGTAGGGCAATATATGGATGATTATCTTCAATCTAGCTCTCTAATGCTATGTTTACGATCTCAGCATACTCTCCAATTTCTATATCACACACACACACACACACACACAGAGGGGAAAACGTAATTGTTTAAAATGCATGCTATGCAATTTAGAGTCTGGGTTTCAATTTAAAGATCTACAGCTGCAAGAAATAAAACAAGGACCACTGCATAAATTCACATAATGTTCTCTTGCAGCACTTAACATTTAAACTCAACACAAAGTGATCTCAGCGTTTATTGGTGAGACTGAGTGAAGTAATCGATGACCGTGGCTTCTCTCCAGTGAGGGTTTTTTCTTCCCATCCTTTTCCTGTTTTATTCCGACAACATAATTTCCGCTTAGAATATAAACAAACTGGCGCAATGACCGTAGCAATTTGTGAAAAAATGCTATAATAATAATTATTGAAAAATTAAAAAATGATACATTTCCACTTTCCATGATGGGGGACTCGCCCCTTTTCCACCAAAGCAGTTCCAGGGCTGGTTCGGGGCCAGTGCTTAGTTTGGAACCGGGTTTTCTGTTTCCACTGACAAAGAACTGGCTCTGGGGCCAGAAAAAATGGTTCCAGGCTAGCACCAACTCTCTGCTGGGCCAGAGGAAAGAACCGCTTACGTCAGTGGGGGGTCGGAGTTGTTAAGACCAACAACAATAACAAGACCGCGAAAGATCGCCATTTTTAAGCGACGAGAAGCAGCAGCTGTACAAACGCGAAGTCATCCATTATTATTATTGTTGTTGCTGCTGCTTCTTCAGTGTTGTTTTTGCTTCGATATTTGCGCCAAGGTTTATGCAAACGTAGCGACGTAACTGACGTATACAGCGACGTAACTGACGTGGCTTCCCTTAGCACCGCGAGCTATGGAAAAGCAAACTGGTTCTCAGCTGGCTCACAAGTTGAACGAGTTGTGAACCAGCACCAGCACTAGCCCCGAACCAGCCCTGGAACTGATTTGGTGGAAAAGGGGTATCAGTGACGACAGACTGAGAAGCTCAGAGCCTGAGTTCTCTCACTTCCCAGACACACATCCCTGTATGTTCCCAAACCAACTGTGAGATATACTGTATAATCTTTCCAGCAGGTCCAGGGTTTGTCCCCGGGGTCTCCACCCAGTGGAATCTACTTGATACAGCTGTAGTGGGAGTCGACAAAGGGCTTGGCACAAAACAGCATGCCAATAAGGCAGCACAGAAGTGATTGAGAGCCTGAGATGAACTAGAAGAGGGGTGCCAAGCTCATTTAATGTAACGGAACATATTACACTTTTATTCTATCCACATTCACTGGATATGAGCAATCGTGCACTCTGACTGGCTACTCTACTACTAGGATATCAGCTCATATACCATGAGTAAAGAAAAACAAAATGGTGGAGTGCACCAAGTCAGATATATCACTATCATCAAGCATTTAAAAGAAACATAAATAGCTAAAAGAATATAGGGTTTTTTGTCCCCCATATCTCCTGTTCCATATCTCCTGTTCCACACTCCAGCCCAGTCGGTGGCAGTAATGCACCTTTAAGTTGGTTTGCCAACTGCAAAAAAAACCCGAAAGAAGAAGAAAAACAAAATGGTGGAACGTATTGCTGAAGCAACCGAAGACGAAATAAAAACTCGACTTGAAAACAAAACCCTAAAAAATACAAAAAAAAAAAGGCAACAAAATATGGAATGAAAGTATCTGATGGTAAGAACGTATCATTTTTTATTTTTCAAGAATTATTATTATAGCATGTTTCACAAACAGCTCCTGTCATTTTGCCGGTTTGTTTGCATTCCAAGCGGAAATGATTGTGTTTGACGTTTTGTACAAAGTTTTTATTTATCGGATTTGCAAAAAATAAAAATGCTCTGTTGTGAATGTGGATAGAATAAAACAGTTATTCAACTCAATCTCATCGTACATGACTTATAGCCAACTCTGTGCTACACGCCTCATTGGCCATCAGCTCATGTACGACTCAGTTTTGTGGAATAACTGCTAAATAAATTACAGTATAATGTCAAGTAGACCAGTAACACCTCAACTAACTCAATAATACTAATGCAATTTACATGTTAAAACTTAATTGTCTTGTGTTTTCGGTCATTTTTTTTTACCTCACCTACTCTGATAGGGTTTTAGCTTGATGGTATTCTTGCTAGTGATTAAGGAGCCATTCATGTTTCCTGGAGATTAGCGTGGAGCGAGAGCTACTGTTGTTGCTTCTTGGTGTTTAGCTTCCTCCCAGGGTTTTTAGTTGTAATGGGAAAGGATACTGTCAAAAGTCTATAGTCTATATATAGCACACTGTCTATTTGTCTTCTAAGACATTAATGTATGAAAAAAATTCAGGAATAAAGGCTACATCCACACGACAACGGCAACGAGATTTTCTTTTTAGCGGGTAAAAAAAATAATCGCGTCCACATGGGCAACGGATCAGTAAAATATCAGGTACATATGGCAATGCAACGCTTGCTGAAAATGATGCAATACACATGCCACACCTCTACGTGCGCTGTAAGACGGTCCCATCGGAGACAACAGAACAGAAGAAGTAGGACGCATGCGCATAAACCCCTTCTTCTACCTGGCGTGAATGAGTGAGTGCTGCTTGTTCTAGTCATGTGGTTGTGATGTCATCTCATCTCATTATCTCTAGCCGCTTTATCCTGTTCTACAGGGTCGCAGGCGAGCTGGAGCCTATCCCAGCTGACTACGGGTGAAAGGCGGGGTACACCCTGGACAAGTCGCCAGGTCATCACAGGGCTGACACATATGCCGCTTTTCCACTACCAACGCGGCTGAGTTGGGCTGAGCCGTGCCGTGCTGAGTCGAGCTGAGTGGGGCTGTTGGAGTTGCATTTCGACTACAACCGCGCTGAACCGTGCTGGCTGGAAGTGGGTGGACACATTGGGTGGAGTTAGCGAAAGTGGGTGGATGTCAGGTGATGTCGTTAGGCGGCGCAAACAGTGACATCAGTGATCTTTTAAG
Organism: Neoarius graeffei; assembly: GCF_027579695.1. Lineage (NCBI taxonomy): Eukaryota > Metazoa > Chordata > Actinopteri > Siluriformes > Ariidae > Neoarius > Neoarius graeffei. The sequence continues at coordinate 17,020,554 of NC_083584.1, read as the reverse complement.
CGGTAGTCTCACGACCCGGATAGTAAACAATAAACATGGAGGACATGGAGTCGTTAGTGTTGCTGGTCTTGGTGCTGTGGCTTGTTGTCACCGACAACGCCAACAGATACTGGCAAGAGCGTATAGATGAGGCGAGGCGCATAAGGCTTCATAATTCTTGTAATTCTCCTTCTTCCGGGTTTACGGTGTTTACAGATCCCAGCGTGCTCGCGGGGCGTGTGTGGGCATGTGAGGACACTCATCCTCACCAATCAGTGCACAGGGGAGTGTCTGCTCACGCCCCTAGCCCCACTCAGCTCGGTTTGGCTCGCTTCAGCCCTACTCCAAAACCGTGCGAGTTTTGGGGGCTGAGCAGGGCTGAAGCGAGCTGAGTCGTGCTGTTCTTAGATAGTCGAAACGCGAGCCGTGTCGGGCTGAAGTGAGCTGAAGCGAGCTGAAAAAGGGTAGTGGAAAAGGGCCAATAGACACAGACAACCATTCACACTCACATTCACACCTACGGTCAATTTAGAGTCACCAGTTAACCTAACCTGCATGTCTTTGGACTGTGGGGGGAAACCAGAGCACCCGGAGGAAACCCACGTGGACACGGGGAGAACATGCAAACTCCGCACAGAAAGGCCCTCGCCGGCCACGGGGCTCAAACCCAGGACCTTCTTGCTGTGAGGTGAAAGCGCTAACCATTACACCACCGTGCCACCTGTTGTGATATCATCGTAAACAAATTCGTTCTACTCATCCAGACGACTTCGCAACGGCGCCATTGCCAGATTTTTCCACTCTGGAAACTGTTCTCAAAAAATATCGTTTTGGGGCACCCAAAACGCCGATGCTGTGTGGACATTTTATCGGATTCACCTGAATCCGTTGCCATGTGGACAGGGCCAAAGTGTAATGTTTCGGTGTCGCTCAGACACCATTATCAAGCAAGTGTTTATAAGCTAAGTCAATGTCAAAGCATATTAAAAATAGATTAGCATAATGCTAAACAAAAAGGTTTGGCCTGTAAGGAGTCCGTTGAGAGTTGGTCTTCTTTCTCTAATGTAGAGCATTTCATACAATAAGCAGGACACTTGTGTACATTTTTCTAAATCTTTACTTATAATACATTAATGATGTGGAAAAAAGTGTGCAAATTGGTGAAAATTGGTTCTTTGATGTACATTACATCCCGGGCTTTGCATACTTGCCAATTCTGCCAATCTACTGATTCACACGGTACTCTACCAATTTTGACAGGTGAATACTGCCTTATGAATTTAGTCCTTAAAAATACCGCATTACAAAATAATCAGTGAACGCTGTTGGATTTGCTCTTCTGATCTCGCTTAGCTGTTTTCAGCACAGGGGATACAAATATATAGCGTCAAATCGTCAGATTAACTGAAGCCAAGAGCCAGTGGAACGGCGCGATAATGATAATGATGTTGAATCTAAATTGTATTGCTCTATTGCACAATCCTACTGGTGCTCCTTATAGTTCTAGCCAATCAGCAGTGAGCTCACATCAGGCCTGTAGTACTCGAGTCCGACTCGTGCCCTAATTTTTAGGACTCGTGACTCGACTTGGACTTGAGCACTGGTGACTCGGACTTGGACTCGTGCATTAATTGCATTCGGACTCGTAAATTGGAGACGAGGACTTGGATTTTTTTCTTTATTTTTTGTAACATGCCATAATAATTTGGCATAAGATATTTATATCTACATTAATTTTGTACTAATTTCGTGCAAATGTATCACACGTGTGCGTCTTAGCACATGCATCAGATAGACTCTCAGGGGTGCTATGGACAGCGAGCGTGCCAAGCGTATTCTTGTGCATGTGCCATAAACAACTCGCACCTGCACAGAATTAAGGCGCAATCAGTGTGCCGATTATAAAACTGTGAAAACGCACTTTGTGAAGTATTGAGTTGCATTGCTGACACATTACCGAGCCTTATTTCCTTGTTTGGTTTCCTGATCCCTGATTTCCTGTTTCTAGTCTTTGATTCTGCCGAGTCTACGATAGCCTGTTTGTGTCTTGCTCAACCTATTGCCCGTTTCACTGTTTTACAATTTTGTCTGCCGTTCTGGATTGTTTACCGTCTTCACTTGTATTAATAAACACACCTTCTGCACTTACATCCGTCTCCCAATCATCTCTGACAGAATGCTTCACACTCCCTGATAAAGAGAAGCACATTCCCCTGTTCATACGTCATGTTCAGGAACAAACTAATGTTGATGGTGCTGAAACAGCCACCGTCAAATGATGCGATTGGAGTCTTGTTCTCGGCTCTGATCAATGTTGGACTGAACTTGAAATTTTTTTTAATGACTTGGACTTGGGCGGCACGGTGGTGTAGTGGTTAGCGCTGTCGCCTCACAGCAAGAAGGTCCGGGTTCGAGCCCCGTGGCCGGCGAGGGCCTTTCTGTGTGGGGTTTGCATGTTCTCCCCGTGTCCGCGTGGGTTTCCTCCGGGTGCTCCGGTTTCCCCCACAGTCCAAAGACACGCAGGTTAGGTTAACTGGTGACTCTAAATTGACCGTAGGTGTGAATGTGAGTGTGAATGGTTGTCTGTGTCTATGTGTCAGCCCTGTGATGACCTGGCGACTTGTCCAGGGTGTACCCCGCCTTTTGCCCGTAGTCAGGGATAGGCTCCAGCTTGCCTGCGACCCTGTAGAACAGGATAAAGCAGCTAGAGATAATGAGATGAGACTTGGACTTGACTCGGACTTGAACACTGGGGACTCAAACTCAAGGTTTAGTGACTTGACTACAACACTGGCTCACATATTACAACAACTCACACCAGAACTTGTAAAAACCAAACATGCTCTGGTGATCATGAACAATAAAAACTCTGAAGAAGAAAAAAAAAAAAAGAAAAGATTCACCATGACAGCAAGTCCATGGTGACTTGGATGTCAGATCAGCCATGTATCAAAGCATTGAGGTGAGATGAGAAGCATTTTGTGAAGTACATCAGTCCGATTTCTCAATTCATTTTCACTCAGAGTGCAGGAGAATGCACCATTTTACACAAAATTTTCTGGGGGAGCATGCCCCCGAACACCCCTAAGAGGGCACAAATACATCACACAATCTGATCTACCACTTTTCATTCTCAGGTGGTTGGCAAGTATGTTATTACAACTTGAAAATTACTACTTACAAGGCACAAGGAAGGCAGCATTTGTGTTTGTACTGCAAGAGCTAGCGATTAGGATTCAGCTAGTTTGTATTGGCACAGTTATTAGCATGCTAGCTGACATTTGAGAGATCTGGAATAAAGCTAGTTAGTTAGCTTTAGCTCATAATCTTTGAGTCTAACATTTGCTCCAATGTCTCCACTGCGTCTATGCTGGATTTCTGATTAATATTTAAGGGTGGCACAGTGGTGTAGTGGTTAGCACTGTCGCCTCACAGCAAGAAGGTTCTGGGTTCAAGCTCAGCGGCCGGCAAGGGCCTTTTTACGTGGAGTTTGCATGTTGTCCGCGTGGGTTTCCTCCAGGTGCTCTGGTTTCCCCCACAGTCCAAAGACATGCAGGTTAGGTTAACTCAAAAAGTCAAAGTCAAAGTCCTTCCCACGCCTTACAGTACCTGGTATTCCTGGGCAGTCTCCCACTCAAGACTCTAACCAGGCTCAACTCTGATGGTGGCGCATCGGGCGGCGCCGATCTCCGTTTCCGTAGCCCTCGGCCTCTCGCCTATTACATAGCTAGGGTTACAGTGGGGGGCTAGTCCTCTGGTAACCACGAGAGTTTAACTCCCCATGCACATCTGTACTGCAGCGTGCCTTGCCAGATGGTTAGGTTAACTAGTGGCTCTAAATTGACCGTAGGTGTGAATGTGAGTGTGAATGATTGTTTGTCTCTCTGAGTCAGCCTTGCAATGATCTGGCGACTTGTCCAGGGCGTACCCTGCCTTTCACCCATAGTTAGCTGGGATAGGCTCCAGCTTGCCTGCAACCCTGCAGAACAGGATAAGCAGCTACAGATAATGGATGGATGGCTGGATGATGCTGAACATCACTGGTATTTGAGCGAGTGAGAAAACAAGTTCTTGTTTTTGTGTTTTTTTGGAGCCAACAGTGAAACATGACCGTTATGCCTTCGTTTTTTTTGTCTCCTTTCACTCAGCTAGCAAGAATTGTCCTGCTGTGACATTGGCGTGCTACACAATCACTAACTTCTCACAGGAATAAACAGAATGCAGCAATGAGCAACAAATTACCATAGCTTGAGAATCACCAGAAAAAGCTAACTCTCATAAAGAAAAGTTTTCCACTAATTTCTATAAACTCTTCATGGACCAACCAGCAAAGAAAGTCATCTGGTTTTGTTAGAAGTCTTGTGAGACTTTTGACAACACACACATGTAAAACAGTAGCTACAGCTAGTGTCAATTTCCTTTCTTAAGCACACCTCTCTCCATCTCGAGCAGGACACACAATGCAAGCCAATCAGCTGGCTCTAATCAGTGTCCTCTCCACGCATGCTGTGCTTTTCACTGTGATCATCGAGCCATAGATCTACGCATCTTATTACTCCCGAATTGATTGGAATGCATTATGCCTCTATGGTAATGTTCACACCTGAACAGCGGGAGTGTGACTGGAGCTAAGTCATTCCTTGCTGCTCGTTATTCTGTCTCATATGCTGCCAGTGACATGATTACAATGTCAACTGCACTTTCATTCCACTGGCTCGCCGCACTCTCGCTCCTGTCCGTGCTCTCAACCTGGAAAAGTCGCCATAATCATGTTACGAGCTCATCAGTGTTCGCTGTCCATTTCTGGAGTGTGTACTTGGGGTAATGCAGATGTCTTTATGGGTATGTTCAAGGGTATGAGAGTTTAAGTGTGTGTGGTACATTCTACACAATATTGTATTCTTTAACACTTATATTTTCTTAGCCTTGTGTTGAACAGCTGCTATAATTATGGTTTTTTTCATAAAACAGGAAAATGATGAATAAAAGAAGAACCAAATGGATTTCTTTCTTTCTTTTTTTGCATTATAGGTCATTATAGGTCATTTATTTATTGAGGAAAAATGATCCAATATTACATATGTGAGTGGCAAAAGTATATGAACCTTTGCTTTCAGTATCTGGTGTGACCCCCTTGCGCAGCAATAACTGCAACTAAATGTTTCCGGTAACTGTTGATCAGTCCTGCACACCGGCTTGGAGGAATTTTAGCCCATTTCTCCGTATAGAACAGCTTCAACTCTGGGATGTTGGTGGGGTTTCTCACATGAACTGCTCGCTTCAGGTCCTTCCACAACATTTCGATTGGATTAAGGTCAGGACTTTGACTTGGCCATTCCAAAACATTAACTTTATTCTTCTTTAACCATTCTTTGGTAGAACGACTTGTGTGCTTAGGGTCGTTGTCTTGCTGCATGACCCACCTTCTCTTGAGATTCAGTTCATGGACAGATGTCCTGACATTTTCCTTTAGAATTTGCTGGTATAATTCAAAATTCATTGTTCCATCAATGATGGCAAGCCGTCCTGACCCAGATGCAGCAAAACAGGCCCAAACCAGGATACTACTACCACCATGTTTCACAGATGGGATAAGGTTCTTATGCTGGAATGCAGTATTTTCCTTTCTCCAAACATAACGCTTTTCATTTAAACCAAAAAGTTCTATTTTGCTCTCATTTGTCCACAAAACATTTTTCCAATAGCATTCTGGCTTGTCCACGTGATCTTTAGCAAACTGCAGATGAGCAGCAATGTTCTTTTTGGACAGCAGTGGCTTTCTCCTTGCAACCCTGCCATGCACACCATTGTTGTTCAATGTTCTCCTGATGGTGGACTCATGAAAATTAGCATTAGCCAATGTGAGAGAGGCCTTCAATTGCTTAGAAGTTACCCTGGGGTCCTTTGTGACCTAGCCGACTATTACATGCCTTGCTCTTGCACCCTATCCACATGACAACGGCAACGAGATTTTTTTTTTTAAATATCGCGTCCACATGGGCAACGGATCAGTAAAATATCAGGTTCATATGGCAACGCCACGCTTGCTGAAAACGATGCAATACATATGCCACACCTCTACGTGCGCTGTAAGACTGTCCCATCGGAGACACCAGAACAATAGAAGAAGTAGGACGCATGCGCATGTAACGGGTTTATTTTTTTCCACTTGCCATTGTGTGTAGTGGTGGGGAAATTCTGCGCTGGCCCTTTAAGAACGCAGGTAGTTATGGGAACGAGGCGCTGGCCTCTTTCAGTTCATTTGGAAATGTAAGCGCCAATGCCACTGGACGTTTGCAGCCCGTCCTCAGCAGTGTATTTGTGTCTCATTTCTTCAGAATAAAAAGACTGGTGAACAACACAACGCAACGCCTGTTACATGCATAAACCCCTTCTTCTACCCAGCGTGAAGCACTCACAGGAACAAACACACAACAACAACAAGAAGATGGCTGCGACTACGCAAGGAAATCGTGCCTTCTGTGTGTACAAATTAGTTTTATTAGTGTGCATATTTTTATATAACTTAATTTTCTTATTGTGAGAACATTTTGAAAACCATTTTTATATAATTTATATAACTTTTTATATTGTGTGTGAGCATTTTGAAAAGCAGTCTTATCCAATAAAAAAAAGAAATTCAAGAAATGGTTCAGTTACTTGTTTATTTAAAAGAAAAGCTGTATACAAAAGTGAATGCAATGCAGTGGTTCATACAAAACAGTCTGTTGAAGGGTCTTCTGACCCTTTTCCCCTCTGCCTCCATTATAGTCAGGTAACTGTTGCTTTGTGTGGAAGGCTATACTTTCTGTTCATCAAAGCAGGTGTAAATTGTCTGTCTGGCAGGTCAGTCAGGTTAATGTGTAAACAATTACAATTTCTGTTGTTACGAATGATGCGCACGAGAGTGCTGCTTGTTCTAGTCATGTGGTTGTGACATCATCGTAAACAAATCCGTTCTACTCATCCAGACGACTTCGCAACGGTGCCGTTGCCAGATTTTTTCACTCTGGAACCCGTTCTCAAAAGATTTCGTTTTGGGGCACCCAAAACGCCGGTGCCGTGTGGACGCCAGGCCGAAACGATAAACAATTTTATCAGATTCATCTGAATCCGTTGCTGTGTGGACAGGGCCTTGGGGTGATCCTTGTTGGTCGACCACTCCATAAGGCAACATCAGCTGATAAGGCACGTCACCACTCGACATCTGGTGACTGTTTCTGAAGAAGGCGGAAGATTCTCGCCGAAACTGTTAACAAGGTAACAAGTTTAAAAAATCCTTGTCTAAGAAACGAACTTAAAATATCTATAATAGATAGACATAATGAACTTCCACTACACACTCCTGGGGAGGGTAACAATGGTCTTGAATTTCCTCCATTTGTACACAATCTGTCTGACTGTGGATTGGTGGAGTCCAAACTCTTTAGAGATGGTTTTGTAATCTTTTCCAGCCTGATGAGCATCAACAACACTTTTTCTGAGGTCCTCAGAAATCTCCTTTGTTCGTGCCATGATACACTTCCACAAACATGTGTTGTGAAGATCAGACTTTGATAGATCCCTGTTCTTTAAATAAAACAGGGTGTCCACTCACACCTGATTGTCATCCCATTGATTGAAAACACCTGACTCTAATTTCACCTTCAAATTAACTGCTAATCCTAGAGGTTCACATACTTTTGCCACTCACAGATATATTGGATTATTTTCCTCAATAAATAAATGACCAAGTATAATATTTTTGTCTCATTTGCTCAACTGGGTTCTCTTTATCTACTTTTAGGATTTGTGTGAAAATCTGATGATGTTTTAGGTCATATTTATGCAGAAATATAGAAAATTATAAAGGGTTCACAAACTTTCAAGCACCACTGTATTAAAAATATCACATTTCCATCCTTACAGTGACAGAATCAGATCCACAGACTGTATCTCTAATTTTTTCAAACCAGAACCGTGTTGTTCTTCCAGAGCAACACGATGTTCTTCACCACTTCTGTGAAAGCAGTCTCACGTCTACTCATTCTGCAGCTAAAGGGAAGGTCATAGTATTTGAGCGAGGGCTGAGGCACAGCAGTGAGTCTGACAGCTCTGGTGTGTGCTCTGAGCCCTGATGGCAAGATTTACACCTTCAGTCTTGTACCTTTTCACTTCTCCAATTTCCTGTTTGGAAGTGAGAGCTGGTGAATGGCTGAGTGTGCTCTATGTGACTGAACTCGCCATGTCCTTGGTGTTCGAGTCAGCAGGGGGGTTTCACTCCATTGGTCTGATCTGACTGGCATCCAACTGGCTCTAATATTCATCAAGATCTTACTGTAGAGCACTTTCACAACCAAGTGAGGTCTTATTTTTCTTCTGTGTTTTCCTCTGAAAGGGAAATTATAATGTGTCTAGCTATGAATTAAAACCATCTCACTAGCTGGACCGGATTGTTTGCTTTCTCCAGAGACACACCTCCTAATAACATCCTGCCATACCTTGTGCGTCCCATATGCTAAGAATCTCATGTCCCCTTGTTCTCACCAAAATCTGATTGAAGAGGATCAGGGTTACTTTCTGTATTCCACTGAAACCACACAGTCTCTTTCTGTTTTGAAGCCCACAACTCTTCAAGTCGGTAAAATTTGCTGTGTGTCCATTCTGGGGTTCCAGATCTATAGAGCGTTGAAGTTCTAAGACTAAGGGCATACTCACACTACCTCAATGGCATTTAGCACACACTCTTATCCAGAGTGACATACAACATACCCAGAGAAGCCTGGAGAGCAGTGGGGGGTTAGGTGCCTTGCTCAAGGGCACTTCAGCCATTCTTGCTGGTCCAGGGAATTGAACCAGTGACTTTTTGGTTCCACAGCTGCTTCTATAACCATTAGGCCATGGCTTCCCCAATGAAGTACCGTGCCAGAGCACATCCATCCATCCATCATCTGTAGCCGCTTATCCTGTACAGGGTCGCAGGCAAGCTGGAGCCTATCCCAGCTGACTATGGGCGAGAAGCGGGATACACCCTGGACAAGTTGCCAGATCATTGCAGGGCTAACATATAGAGACAAACAACCATTCACACCTACAGTCAATTTAGACCCACCAATTAACCTAACCTGCATGTCTTTGGACTGTGGAAGAAACCAGAGCAAGCCCACGCAGACGTGGGGAGAACATACAAACTCCACACAGAAAGGCCCCTGTCGGCTGCTGGACTCAAACCCAGGACCTTCTTGCTGTGAGGCAACAGCGCTAACCACTACACCACTGTGTCACCCTGCCAGAGCACATTTGACCCCAAAATCTGGTTTGTTTGATTCATGTCATTGTGTACTGCAGTTGGATGCAGTTCACTTGGACAGCATGGATGAGGTGTGCTTGGGCTCGATTCACTTGGGCTCATGTACAGTGTGATCACCAGCCATGCCAAAGTATGGAACCCAAATGCAATGATGTCAAAATTAGTCAATGGAAACAAACACTGACAAAGAAGAGTCATGAAATGAAAGACATCCATTATGCTATGCAAGAGTGCTTTTCTTCAACACAAAAAGTTGTACTGAGATGACGTAAGTGTATTCAGGCATGGAACAATAAATACAGTGTAAGCACAGACCAATGAGGGATTGTGGAGGGGGAGGGGGGGACTATTGCTCTCGGATATGGTTTGAGGTACATTAAGTCCCATTTTACTTTTGGGTGGCAGATCCACAGATCCAGAAATCCAGATCCAGAGAACCCTGTGGACCTGCCTGCCATCGAGCCCAGAAAAGTGCTGCTAAACAGTCTCTATCTCACCAAGAGCTTCTTGAAGTTAATGTTGTAATTGAAGTTATCAAGAAACTGGACTCCTCTGTCCTGAACACCTTCCAATGCTGGCAAATTTACAAAGTGCTAACACTGGAGCCTCCTTCCATTAATATTAAATAAATGTTTTTAAAAAAACAAAAAAAAAAAACAAAACTTCGCCACAACAACCACAATGATTATACGTCTGTCCTTGTTATCCATTAATTATTAATCTTAGATTATACAAAACTTCTGCTGTATGAGTCCCATATTAGAAGAAGCACATTTACATAATATAAACTGATACACTCACTGGCCACTTTAATAGGAACTTGTTCTTGATTCTAAGATTCCTGTTCTTGGCTGCAGGAGTAGAACCCAATGTGATCTTTTCCTGTTGCATGCTGAGATGCTTTTCTGCTCGCCATGGTTGTGAAGAGTGATTACATGAATTACTATATCCTTCCTGGCAAAAAATCTTGAACCAATCTGTCCATTTTCCTCTGACCTCTCTTATTAACAAGGTGTTTGTTTCCACCCACAGAACTGTCACACACTCACTCGATGTTTTTTGTTTCCCTCACCATTGTCTGTGTAAACTCGAGAGACTGTTGGGTGTGAAAACCCCAGGAGATCAGCAGTTTCTGAAATACTCAAACCAGTCCATCTGGCTCAAACCAAACACCCATGCCACAGTGAAAGAAAGTCAAACTTTGAGATCACAATTTTTCCCATTCTGATGTTTGAACATTGTGAACACTTAATAAACTGAAGCTCTTGATTTGTATCTGCATCAGGGGCGATTTCTCAGAGACAACAAGGGAAGCCGAGCTTCCCCTAAAATTCTCTCCCCAAACTGCCGCGTCTACAACGTTGAATTCTCATTAAAACAATAACTTGCATAACATAATATATGCCCAAGATTGTATTTATGTTCATAACTATCCTGTAACTTATTTGAGTGATGTCTGACAAACTTGCAGTTCGCTACGAGAATCACCTTTGCTGCCAGGCTGTAACCTTTCTTATTTCAATGGGCTCTATGGACTGGCAGCAGTGTTGCCAGATTGGGCGGTTTTAAGTGCATTTTGGCGGGTTTTGAACATATTTTGGGATGGAAAACGTCAGCAGTATCTGGCAACACTGACTGGCAGCCGGGTATCCGTTGCAGTCTACGAGACGGCTCTGAACAGCCAATTTCGGCTAGTTGTTATTGGTTAAAATCAACAAAATCGTCACTTCCAGGGAAGCCGGGCTTCTCTGGGACTAAATGAGACAGTGGGAGGGACAAGAAGCTGGGCTGATAAAGGATTTTTGTAGGTAGTGTTTGAAAGACATGAGGAGGGCAGTACTTCGGCGAGGAACACGGAAGTATGATCAGTCAGTCCCTAGCGGATGTTGAGAAAGTGTAGTCGTGTGCCAAAGTGCTGTCCGAATTTCTTTTCATATAAACGGTTCTTCTCATTGATGTCTCTGTAAATAAACACTTCCAGACCAATCAGATTTGAGACTGATGGCAGACAAACCATAAACTACAACATAATACACCATAAATAAGCTGATATAAGTTCAATTAGAGCATGTTACTGTTTGATAATTGTTGATTATCAGCTGAACTTAGGTTTTTGGCTGTAAATATTGGCACCCATTATTCAAGCTCATTTTTATGTTTATAAATTGAATAAAACTTATTCATTAAGGTATCTAAATGCAAAATAATTGTTAATGTTAACGAGACTTCAATGACGGCATAGCTCACTCCGGCCCTGTCTAGTCCAGAAGGAACGATCTAAAGTGGACCATCTTGTGCAATAAATGTTGCAAGCTATATACGCTATATACAAGCTATATATAGAAGCTCTATACACCCTAGGAATACCGACCTATTTTCCAGAAAGAATCCAAAACGGCAAGGAATTGACCAAAAAGAAGCCATTTTTTAAAAAGTGCTCATTAAGGCTTAATTATGGATTCCAACATGATCTGTTCGGAATCTTTTTTCCTTGCTCCTGTTGTATGCCTTTGACACATCCACCAATGGAGTTTATCTACACATAGGGTCAGACAACAAGCTATACAACCTGGCTTGACTGTGCTCTAAGACCAAAGTGAGGACAGTGGGAACTGCTCTTTGCGGACAACGCTGCACTTGCAGCCCACACAGAGGAGGCCCTCCGGAAACTGAGTGGCTGCTTTGCAGATACATGTACCCAGTTTGGACTTACTGTCAGCCTAAAGAAGACTTGTGTCTGCATACAAGGTGCAAGTACAGTCCCCTCCATCAGGATGAACAATGTCACCCTGGAAGTGGTGAATAAATTCACTTACCTGGGGTCTATAGTCAACAGTACCTTATTGCTTGACACCGAGCTTGACAGACAGCTAGGGATGTCAAACACCACCATGGCAAAATTGACTACAAGGGTATGGGAGAACCCATCTCTGACAGAGCACACCAAGCTCCAAGTCTATCAGGCCTGTCCCCTCAGCATCCTACTGTACAGAAGTGAGACCTGGACTACATACAAGCACCAAGAACGACGACTCCACACCTTCCACATGCGATGCCTCAGACCCATTCTTGGTATTAGCTGGCAGGACCATATACTGTACCATATAGTGACATCTTGCAACATGCCAAAATCCCAAGCATGTACTCTCTGCTCAGCCAAAGATGCCTCCACTGGCTGGGACTTGCCTGACGCATGGAGGATGGAAGATTGCCAAAAGATATCCTGTATGGTCAGCTGCCCACTGGTGCCAGGCAAGTTGGCCACCCAGCACTGAGATAAAGAGATGTGTGCAAAAGAGACCTAACTTCTTGCAACATTCCTGTGGAGGACTGAGAGCGGCAAGCTGGAGACTGAGCCGCTTGGCACCTCACCATCCAGAAGGGCACCTTGGAGGCTGACAGAAGGAGGGGCCTGACTGTGGCTACAAAGAGGGCGAGGAAGAGGCTCGAGGTGGAAACATCAAACCCCAACACCCAGTTCACATGTGAAGTGTGCAACAAGGTCTGCAAGTCCCGGATAGGCCTGTACAGTCACTCCCATTCCCATTCCCGGGTACACCCAACATGATGGTCTTGTGAGATCGGACAGCCAAAGAAATCCATCTCATCTCATCATCTCTAACCGCTTTATCCTGTTCTACAGGGTCGCAGGCAAGCTGGAGCCTATCCCAGCTGACTACGGGCGAAAGGCGGGGTACACCCTGGACAAGTCGCCAGGTCATCACAGGGCTGACACATAGACACAGACAACCATTCACACTCACATTCACACCTACGGTCAATTTAGAGTCACCAGTTAACCTAACCTGCATGTCTTTGGACTGTGGGGGAAACCGGAGCACCCGGAGGAAACCCACGCGGACATGGGGAGAACATGCAAACTCCGCACAGAAAGGCCCTCGCCGGCCACGGGGCTCGAACCCGGACCTTCTTGCTGTGAGGCGACAGCGCTAACCACTACAACACCGTGCCGCCCTCAAAGAAGTCCATAACTTCATTAATAATTGTAATGAAGCGAATCTGGGTAGAAGTTATAGGCACCCTAGGTACCCCTACCTTCATGCCAGAAAGAATGAAAATCAGTGAAGAATTGAGGGAGAAGTGATTTGTGTGGAAACTGCTTGTAAGAGCTTAATTACTCCATATCTTCATTATTAATTGCAATTATGCAAATTTGGGTAGAAGCTACGTATATACACCCCAGGCAGACCCACCTTCCTGCCAAACAGAATAAAAATCAGCGAAGAATTGAAAGAGAAGTGATTTTTGTGAAATATGGATGATGCTGGACAGACTACAGACCACACATGATGGCATAAACTCATCCTGGCATAAACTCACCTGAGCTAACAAGTTAAAATGATCAGAAACGTAATCTAAAATGTTACTGATGTAACAGACTTTGGTGTAGAAAATAAACAGTGCGAGCTAATGACCAGCAGAAAACCTGCATTGCATGAGAGCTTGTTGTTTAATTTATTGCTTAACAGCCTTTAACCTGCTCTCGATGCATGTAAAAGGCCCACGTCCTCTCAATCCTTGTTCCTTATTACGAGCCCAAACCATCCTCATTAAACGTAGCTTTTTTTAAACATAGCCACTTAATTTCAATCCACTTACAACTCTGCTATGAGGACCAGGGGGGTATTTTTATTATTTATTTTGTAACTTACAAGGTTTTGGATTCCTGCTGACAACCAATTAGCACCTCTCACACACACACACACACACACACACACACACACACACACACACACACACACACACACACACACACACAGGGTTGGAGTATGAAACAAAGACTGTATAAACACCAAGACCTGTTTCTTCACATGCACCTGAAACCAGACAGCACACCTTCATCCTTCATCACGCTTCTTCTACACTCTCATACACCCTCTGTGAGCCAAAGATGGCGATGAAAAGGAAACTAACTGTGAGTGCACTTTGAATCGGAGCACTTGACCATCTGAACGAGCAGGAAGTGCCAAGGAGATGCTCCACTTCCTGGGCTGGCGGCTCGGCTTGGCTGTGACAAGACGGATGAAGCAAACTTATTCAACAACCCATCACAACTAGCACCACAACCACCCCATGCTGTGCTCTTTTGCGAGTTTGCCGCCAACACGGTGTCTAATTGAGTTGACAGAGCTGGTGATTAGACACAGATTTCCGTTTGACGTTGGCATTGTTTCCGACAGTGTCAGCTCAGATTAATGTCTCTTGTTGTGGATCTGTTTAGCGTTAGCACGCGTGTATCTTTGACTGCTTGCCAATCCTGATCATTAGCAACAGATTTGACGAAGGCATTCAAACATGCTCTCTTGAAACACCTTTTTCACGATACACGCCCAGACGCCGAGACAATCTGTCACTTCATCACAGCATTAATAACACAAACCTGCTTCTACAGATAATCAATCAAGAGGCTCATCAGAGCTAATTGAGGAAATACTGCATGTCATCAGCATGCCTAGAGTTAACGTGTGTCCATTAACCCTCATCCTACCATGCTATTTTACACCTTAATCTTACCATGTGGGGTCCGTTTGGACCCCAATACTTTTCTTTAAAATTAAAGCTTATAAAGACAAAATCACCAGATAAGTTTTGTTCAGAACATCTTGTATTAATAACAGCAATACACTAAAGGGCCCAAGGCATAAAGAACACAATTAACCTTCATCCTACCAGCCAATTTTACATACACAAACTACCAGGCGGGGTCCGTATGGACCCCAGGAGGGAATACCTTGAAATCAATGCAGTAAGAACCAATTCAATGCAGCAAACAGACATAACTTTATTGAAGAACAAAATCCACTATGGCCGAATATCAATGATGTATTATAAATGCAATAACATTGCAATAATATTGCAATAACTAGCATACTTGTAGCAAATTATAGCGCCACAAAAAAAAATTGGCATTATATCCATGATTTTTGCAGCTCATGCAGCTGTAAAACATTCTGGATTACAACTTAGGTCTTTTCTTACAGAATTTAAAACAAAAAAGTAATTGTAAAATAATTTAGGGCTTTTGTTTTGCAGCCTGTGCTTATTGCAGCAGTGGGGTCCACACGGACCCCAAGAAGGAATGCCTTGGTAGTTTCATTATGGAACATAAAAGAAATAAAAGAAGTTAACTTTCAGTGTGCTATTCAATTATAAAATGAAAGACAGATAAACTTTACTCTGGGGTCCGGTTGGACCCCAGTAACAAATTAATTATACCTTCACAATGCAAAAAGCTGATCTTCCGGTGCTTTAGTGTTTTAATTAAGATATAAATTCCGACAAATTCATAAAACGGTGAGGCAGTATGTCACATATTTTTAAAATGGCAAACAAACATATAGGTGCGGGGTCCAGATGGACCCCACTTGGTAGGATGAAGGTTAAATAAGTTACAAATAACACTCATGGTGTCCTGGTACAGGAAAATTATAAAATCAACAATAAAGTGAACTCTTTTCACCCTGAAGTTGACTATTTTCCTATAACACATGTTTTATCCTCTTATTTTCAACAATGATATTTTCTCTATATTAAATATATGAATGTTGTGCTTTTTTAGCCATTTATAATGTTGTGGAACATCCATGAGTCAAGCTAATTCCTATTATTGCTTATGTTATAGCAGCTACATTCACTTGTCACATTATTAGGAACACCCATACATCCACCTGGTCTTTTATGCAGTTTTCTAATCAGCCAATCCCTTGTTTTGGAGTCTGGAAAAAAAAAAAGAAGACAGGTGTCTAATAGAAAGTTAGCTTGAGATGTAGCCTACCAAGCATCCCAAGCTACTGAGGTAACAGCTGCTTTGCCATCTCTAAAAGTTAGCGATGATGGTCTTAAAGTTTGAAGTCATACACATTAAAACATTCCAAAGGTGATGACAAATGAAGACAGTTTGAGATTTTTTCAAACATGTTTCCCCCTGCATCCTCGTCAAATTGAGCCCTGGCTACAAATCAAGTAGCTAGTTAAACTAGCGAACATGCTTCTTAATAGCTTGCTAACATTTTGTCAGCTGTTCCTGTTTTACACACCCAAGAAATTTAAGATGTCGTCGTGGAATTTTCAACCTCATTATTGTTTCAAACTTTAATATACGTCATTTTATCTACTTCACTATTTAACACTAGAGATAAAGATTACATGCTGCTCATGTACCTAACTTTAGCTAGCTGTTCTCTTTTTTTTGTTTTTTTTCCCCTGGTTTAATTTGAAAATCTGATTGGTTGGAAAGTGTTAATTCTGTTTCTATAACAGCAGCTAGGACAGTAGTTCTGACTATAAATCACAGGTTTATATAATACACATTACAACATATAATTTCTATGGTAACAACTTAGCATTTTTGGAAGGAGTCTCCCGTTTCAGTGGGAAAGTTTTGTCTTATTAGTGAGAAAGAAAGAAAGAAAGAAAGAAAGAAAGAAAGAAAGAAAGAAAGAAAGAAAGAAAGAAAGAAAGAAAGAAAGAAAGAAGGGCTGTTTATAGCTGCTATAAGTGTAACCTGTATTATGTATCATGGGTTTTGTACAACATTAATAATAAATTAAATGTTATAATCATTGGCAAATCACTGGGGTCTAAGAGGAATAACATTTCATGACATCATATTGGAGGAAAATCATCAACTTTGTGTAGTAACAGTAACTCCGTGTCACATCACACCACTCTGTCTTTGATTATTTTCCAATAACTGCACAGACTTAGGTGGTTTATTCATTATTTAGTAATAGTACTTGCTGTAATGTTAGCTAGATTGCAAAATTATAAAGTACTTGCTATTTTTGCACAGTTTACACTTTTTTAGGAACACACATACATCTGCTGTTTTAGAGAACTGCATAAAACAGCCAATCCTGCAACAGCAGCACAATGTATATTACAACCCCGATTCCAAAAATGTTGGGACAAAGTACAAATTGTAAATAAAAATGGAATGCAATAATTTACAAATCTCAAAAACCAATATTGTATTCACAGTAGAACACAGACAGCATATCAAATGTCGAAAGTGAGACATTTTGAAATTTCATGCCAAATATTGGCTCATTTGAAATTTCATGACAGCAACACATCTCAAAAAAGTTGGGACAGGGGCAATAAGAGGCTGGAAAAGTTAAAGGTACAAAAAAGGAACAGCTGGAGGACCAAATTGCAACTCATTAGGTCAATTGGCAATAGGTCATTAACATGACTGGGTATAAAAAGAGCATATTGGAGTGGCAGTGGCTCTCAGAAGTAAAGATGGGAAGAGGATCACCAATCCCCCTAATTCTGCGCCGACAAATAGTGGAGCAATATCAGAAAGGAGTTCGACAGTGTAAAATTGCAAAGAGTTTGAACACATCATCATCTACAGTGCATAATATCATCAAAAGATTCAGAGAATCTGGAAGAATCTCTGTGCGTAAGGGTCAAGGCTGGAAAACCATACTGGGTGCCCGTGATCTTCGGGCCCTTAGACGGCACTGCATCACATACAGGCATGCTTCTGTATTGGAAATCACAAAATGGGCTCAGGAATGTTCCCAGAGAACATTATCTGTGAACACAATTCACCGTGCCAGCCGCCGTTGCCAGCTAAAACTCTATAGTTCAAAGAAGAAGCCGTATCTAAACATGATCCAGAAGCGCAGACGTCTTCTCTGGGCCAAGGCTCATTTAAAATGGACTGTGGCAAAGTTGAAAACTGTTCTGTGGTCAGACGAATCAAAATTTGAAGTTCTTTATGGAAATCAGGGACGCCGTGTCATTCGGACTAAAGAGGAGAAGGACGACCCAAGTTGTTCTCAGCGCTCAGTTCAGAAGCCTGCATCTCTGATGGTATGGGGTTGCATTAGTGCGTGTGGCATGGGCAGCTTACACATCTGGAAAGACACCATCAATGCTGAAAGGTATATCCAGGTTCTAGAGCAACATATGCTCCCATCCAGACGACGTCTCTTTCAGGGAAGACCTTGCAATTTTCCAACATGACAATGCCAAACCACATACTGCATCAATTACAGCATCATGGCTGCGTAGAAGAAGGGTCCGGGTACTGAACTGGCCAGGCTGCAGTCCAGATCTTTCACCCATAGAAAACATTTGGCGCATCATAAAACGGAAGATATGACAAAAAAGACCTAAGACAGTTGAGCAACTAGAATCCTACATTAGACAAGAATGGGTTAACATTCCTATCCCTAAACTTGAGCAACTTGTCTCCTCAGTCCCCAGACGTTTACAGACTGTTGTAAAGAGAAAAGGGGATGTCTCACAGTGGTAAACATGGCCTTGTCCCAACTTTTTTGAGATGTGTTGTTGTCATGAAATTTAAAATCACCTAATTTTTCTCTTTAAATGATACATTTTCTCAGTTTAAACATTTGATATGTCATCTATGTTCTATTCTGAATAAAATATGGAATTTTGAAACTTCCACATCATTGCATTCCGTTTTTATTTACAATTTGTACTTTGTCCCAACTTTTTTGGAATTGGGGTTGTAAAATCATGCAGATACAAATCAAGAGCTTCAATTAATCTTCACTTCAAACATCAGAATGAGAAAAATTGTGATCTCATGGGTGCTGGTTTGAGCCAGATGGTCTGGTTTGGTTTGAGTATTTCAGAAACTGCTGATCTCCTGGGGTTTTCACACACAACAGTCTCGAGAGTTTACACAGAATGGTGCGAAAAAAAACAGTGAGTGAGTTGAGTGGGCGACAGTTCTGTGGGTGGAAACAAACACCTTGTTGATAAGAGAGGTCAAAGGAAAATGGACAGATTGGTTCAAGCTTTTTTGCCATGAAGGATATAGTAACTCATAGCAACGCTTTACAGCCACGGTGAGCAGAAAAGCATCTCAGCATACAACAGAAAACAGAAGATTACATTGGGTTCCACTCCTGCAGCCAGGAACAGGAATCTTAGAATCAAGAACAAGTCCCTATTAAAGTGGCCAGTGAGTGTATAGAGTTATTCCTTCACTAGCCTTTCTTTTTCTTTCTCTTGAAGTTAATAAATAAACATAGTCTTCAGAACAAAAAGGTTTGAAGTTACAGTGTTAGGTGTGACTGTTACACTTAAATGAGAGACGCTTTCCATGAACATTTCCTCACCAAATCAACAATTACCTACAGTATCTTTAATCCTTTTAAGCAGAGCTGTTGCTCTAGAAACAATAACATATGAGAACATGTGCATTACTCTAAACCTGCAATTTGGTGCTGCTTTGATACGTAGAAAATTATTCGACCCAAAATGTCTGACCAATCAGAATCGAGAATTCAATAATCACTACATAATTAAGGTACAATTCAATCAAGATTATTCCATCCACATTCACTGGATATGAGCAATTGCATACTCTGATTGGCTACTCTACTACTAGGCTATCAGCTCGTATACCATGAGTAGAGAAAAACAAAATGGCGGAGCGTGTTGCTGAGCCAACCGAGGACGAAATTAAAACTACTCGAAAACAAAACCCCCAAAAATACACAAAAAAAGCAAAAATAAAAATGCTTTGTTTCTCAAAATCCAGTGAATGTGTAACTCAATCTCATCGTACATGGCTTACAGGCAACTCGGTGCTACGCGCCTCGTCAGCTATCAGCTCATGTATGAGTCGATTTCTTGGAATAACTGTTTTATATATTATATATAATATTTCACGTATATCGCAAGTACACACCACAGTGATTAGTTCAATGCCATGAGCTCGCAGTTAAAACAAGCTTTTAATTTTTGGAGCCATTATTGTCGCTAGCTTGTGTTCGGCTTTAATCTCTTCATTCTTGCCAAGCACAATTACCATAGGTTATTTCTCCCCACTGTTTTTCAGGCACTTAATTGCGAGTGTATCCTTCACTTATCCTCTTTTAGTAGAACACTAATAATAATCAAAGTTAAGGCACATCTGGGATTGCTTATTCCCTATTACGCACATAAACAACCCTATTTCAGGAAGGATGATGTGTGCTGTGTGGTGCGTGATGTGATGCAACCCCATTAGCAGAGCTGCATGCCAAGGTTGAGCATGTGGCTGTGTGTATCACTGGCTACCAGGACCTCCGGGCATTGTGGGTACTTAAAAAAAAAAAAACAACAACAAAAAAAAAATACATCAGGAAGGAGCTAGGGCATCTGTCTAGTTAAAGTGTGTTGAATATTTCATATTGACCTGTGCAGAGGCTGGGGCATGCACGCGTGTGTGTGTGTGTGTGTGTGTGTGGGGGGGGGGGGGGGGGCTTGGCTCGTGCAGAGACTTCATGTGTTCATGTGCAAATCAAACTGACACTTGAGTAGAGGTGAATTTTTTTTTTTTACATAAGTGTAGCAAAATTTACAGATGTTGTCTTCTTCCTATTATTATTATTATTATTATTATTATTATTATCCTTAATCTTGTAACTGTAACAAGCACTTGCAAGATGGCAACCGGAGCAGCAGGAACATCAAATATGGATCAACGTATCCACATTCCTGATGGCAATGCTGTGCATCTGAAATACAGCAGAGATACCAACAAAGTTTGTGTGTGTGTGTGTGTGGGGGGGGCAAACCCTCCTATCTACCTATTCCCATTTCACAGTCAAATTGTGTTTTTCAAATTCCGGCCACTTTAATAGGAACTTGTTCTTGATTCTAAGATTCCTGTTCTTGGCTGCAGGAGTAGAACCCAATGTGATCTTCTGCTGTTGCATGCTGAGATGCTTTTCTGCTCACCATGGTTGTAAAGAGTTGCCATGAGTTACTATATCCTTCCTGGCAAAAAAGCTCAAACCAATCTGTTCATTTTCCTCTGACCTCTCTTATTAACAAGGTGTTTGTTTCCACCCACAGAACTGTCACCCGCTCACTCACTCGATGTTTTTTATTTTCTGCACCATGGTGCACATTTTTGTAAAATAATAAGGAAAAAAGCAATAAGTTTTTTTTTTTTTTTTTAAAGGCACTACGGAGGAACCTCCTCATCACACCAGGACCCTAGCTAGTGCCTTTACATCACTATATATCACTCTACATCAGGGGTTCCCAAAGTGTGGTGCGGGGGTGCGCGAGCTGCCACTAGGGGGTGCGCAATATCTCATCTCATCTCATTATCTGTAGCCGCTTTATCCTTCTACAGGGTCGCAGGCAAGCTGGAGCCTATCCCAGCTGACTACGAGCGAAAGGCGGGGTACACCCTGGACAAGTCGCCAGGTCATCACAGGGCTGACACATAGACACAGACAACCATTCACACTCACATTCACACCTACGGTCAATTTAGAGCCACCAATTAACCTAACCTGCATGTCTTTGGACTGTGGGGGAAACCGGAGCACCCAGAGGAAACCCACGCGGACACGGGGAGAACATGCAAACTCCACACAGAAAGGCCCTCGCCGGCCCCCGGGCTCGAACCCAGGACCTTCTTGCTGTGAGGCGACAGCGCTAACCACTACACCACCGTGCCGCCCTGGGGTGCGCAAGATAAAAAATGTAATGGCAATTTTTAACTCTTCTTCTACGCCGTAACGGTTCTGCAGTAGTTTGTGGCTTCATTAATTAATTCATTCATTCGCGATAGAGATGGGATTTATGGCTCTTTGATGGGATCCGCATCTTTGTGATCCGTTCTTTGAAAAGAGCCGTTCAAAAGACTGGCTAATTTGGCTCTTTTTTTAAATATTTATTCAGTTTTAAGAAGACAGCGTCTAAAGAAGCCAGATCCCTCTGCTTAGACAGTGACATCAACATTTCTGGACATACCTTTTATATAAAGCAACCTAGACTTACATTATTGTAACCCCTAAACGCTCATAAATAACCATTAAAAAACAATGAGGGCTTCAATGAATGTCCATGCAGAACGGCTTTTCTGTTAAAAAAAAAAAGAACCCACTCAAGAACATAGTTATCAAGAACGCAAGAATATTTTATAGAAAAACACTTGTTTTACAAAAATATTTAAGTCTGAGATACAAAATAGATACAACTAGACAAACAGATAAATAAATAAATAAAATACACAAAAATAGAACAAACAAAATGATGATAGAATAAATTAAATGAACGTCCGTGCAAAGTAGTTTTCCCACAATATTATCATTAATATCACACAACAACATTATAAACTATCTGAAACACAGTACAGAAAAAGAAAGACAGAAAGAACGGCTCCCCCAGCTCGAGACTCGGTTCTCATCGTTCATGCCTAGGAGCCGTTCAAAAGAATCGGTTCGTTCGCGAACGTCACAACACTAATTCACGATGCTCAACTGGTTAAAATCGGCAAAACTAAATGCCGATCGGCAACTAAACATCGGCAAAGACTGGGAGATGTTGAGAAAGATTTGAGGCTGAGACTGTCTTCAATTACCCCAAACATCGGAGAGCTCTGTGCCAAGATGCAGGCCCATCCGTCGCATTAATATTGGTATGTATTTGGCCAAATGGCATTGATCTTGCTAAAAATATATACTGCTACTGAAAATAGGACCTATATAGCCTACTGACCCACCCACCGTCTGTCTGTCTGTCTGTCTCTCGCTGCAGACTGAGCCGCCAGCGCTGCACTTCACAATCAGATGGATCCTCTTCTTTATCTGTTCCTGATATGCTCCTTAATTGTTGTATCTCTTTAAAATGCATATGTTCATAATTATCATTGCTATTTTTACTATTATTATATGTTAACTTTTTTGCAAATTAAATTCATTCTCAATTCATTTTCATAACCTTGTAATGACAGGGTTGTGTAGCTAGTGTTTTAAACACGGATGAAAATCATATATTTTCCCCGTATCTGGCTGGTAGACTACATGCCTCGATGTGATCTCCCTTTGTAATGAATTTGCGCATTTACCATGTTGCAACGTTTTAAAACTGTTACATTTCAATCAAATTCTATCTAATTCAAATACGAGAACGCATAATATGTTAATGTGATTCGATGTTCTCATTCGAGCATGACGTGCTGCCTTTGTAAGAAAGCTTTGGTGGGTTTTTTTTTCCACTTTTGTGGTTTCCTGCAGGTGTGGCAAACGATGTTTGTTATCATTTAGCATGATTAAAGATGCTTCCCTTATAAGAAAGCGTGTGTTTTTTTGAAACTGGGGAACTGGGGGTGCATCAACCTGGTTGGAGTATAGAAGGGGGTGCGCGGCCAAAAAAGTTTGGGAACCACTGCTCTACATCATGGAAAAACAGGGACGGATCTTGTCCAAGAATCTGACAGATGCATATTTGCAGGAATATTTTCACTAATTTTACCAGATCGCTATGGATTTTGACAACGGTGTAGAGCACGCCAAGCCCTTTTTGAAGAAGGCAGTCACGCCCTGCTATGACCACGACTTGGCCTGCTATTTGCCCCCAAAACCTTGCATGAGTGCAACTCACCAAAAACTTTAATATGAGCCCTGGCTCCAGCCGTGTGTGCATGGCAGGATTTAAAAATTCATAACTCGGCCACTGAAAGCCATAGCCCTGTCAAACTTTACAGGCACCTCCTTCTCCCCAAGACCTTTCGAAACAGCCCAGGCTTGGCCCACTATGACTGTGGCTCAGCCCGTTATTCGAGGCAAATTTCAACCTTTTTCTGGAGTATTTTATTGGTTTGACCTAGATTCTTTGTCTCAGGTCATGGTATACAAAGCATCGTAAGAAAACAGGTAATTAGGTCATCACTGCTTACCACAGGTGGTCGGATCCTGAACCATTGGTCTGTTGGTTGACTGTGGCTATAGCCCATGTAGCCAGCTAGCGGTAAAGTAAACAAATGCCCTGTGACTGGTGCCAAGTGGTGAATGTATATTTCTGACCTATGCACGTACATTGGTTGCATCGGTCTGGATCAGTCCTTGGAAAAAAGATGCTTGTTCCAATTCAGATATGCAGCATTAATGTCATGGATGAAAAATGTGAATCAATTATCATGAAAACACAATGACAACTAAGTAATAATCCACACTTTTAATCAAAAATATATGACAAGATATTTTTTGAGAATAAAAATAAGACAAAAATGGAGAATGGTGAAACTTAACTTTGAGCAGACTCACTGCAAAGCCGATTGTTTAACGATAACTTTAAAACTTTGCTGTCATACTGTTAACTTAGCTAACGATATTAGCTAGATAATACAGGTGATTATAGGAAATCGATAATTTCTCGATAATCACCTCAAGCGACTCAGTAAAATGGTGGCCAATCGCTTTGTCACCTAAGTAAGGAAGAATTACAAATGATGAAAGAAAACGCTGTTCCTAAAGGCACTAAAGATGCTATGAAATTTGGTCTAAAACTATTCAAAGGGAAGGTGGAATTGTGATTTATTTTATCCATTTCAAAACAAAGTATTTTATGTGAGTTGGTGTAGATAAGTGACAAGTCTGTGCCACGCCATTATTACATTTGCATGAAGCTTTTGAAGTTTGAAATAAATTATGTTTTAATACATTTTTTTAAATAACCAACTGTGTATTTATACTAAAACAATTATCCTCAGACTCAGTGAATATCGGTGAATAACAACCTCGACTTTGTCTCAGGTATTATTCACTGATATTTCACTTCACCTTCAGTGAATAATTACTCATTAGATTGATATTACGATATTAGTCAGTCATCTGTCTGGACCGAAATGTAACTCCTCTCTCGGTTATGCTGATATCTGTAAACAGTATCGGATACATAAGCTCTGCAGTCAGTTTACCTGCTATTACACTTTTCTACCATTGGGGGTCAGGAGTGTGTGGAAATACAGTCCCGGTCAAAAGTTTGGACGTATTTTAGTCATTACTATGAATGAGCAAGTGTGTCCAAACTTTTGACTGGTACTATATAGACTAGTCCTGGGTCTGACTTTAAACTGCAACCAGTGGTGAGTCTCAGGTCCAGGAGGACTTGAGTATTGGGGCAAGTGGAGTTACCCCTTAATCACCATTGCTCCCAGTTCCACTCTGACCCAGAGTGGTAGCACCTTCCTGGGTTCCAGCTATAGGTTAAATAGTACATCACCAATAAGGCTCTGGCAGCAGGGCGCTTTTTGGTGCGATGTGGCAGATGAACCCAACAGGGTCAATGGCACACCACAAGATGGCATGTGGAAGAGCCACTCAAATGGACAATGGATGGCATCACTCAGCAAGTCAGTTGTCACTGCGGGGCAACTTCCATACCCATCAGGTCTTTGGCACTTTTGTGCACCACATGGCATCAAGTCTGGAGGTCCAGAGAGACAACACGATGGGGGCAAGACATGGTTTGTCTTACCTTGCTGTGCAAGGCACTTCATTAAGAGAGGAGAATAGTATGTGAGAGCTCACAAGGCCAGACATTCCATGGTGGCTCAGCCGGGCCGTTCATGCCACTGCTGCAGGCAGCTCTGTTGCTCTGGTGTGGGCCTCGTGGCCCATCTGCATTTCTGTGCATCCTAATGAAGCAGTCATCATCACTAGTGATGGACAGCCGATGACGACTATATACACACACACACACACACACACACACACACCCTCTTAGGCATGTAGAAATATATCGTGTAACAATAAACTGCAATACAAATTTCTGATGATTCAAAACAATGAAATAAAAAAAAATAATCGTGATTATTATTAGATTTCATAATCTTAGTTTTTCCTAGCTGTAACTGTTTTGTTTAGACAGCAGAGGGGCGCAATAATGTATAATAGTGGGAACACACATGACTTCACCATAGGCAGAAGTAACACAGCTCTAATGCTGCAAAAATGCAAAAAAAAAGATCTAAAATGGAAAGAGCTGTTGCATGACTGACTTTACAAATAGATTTAAGCAGAAATTAGAGCTCTCTTTACAGACTGCTGAGAGATTAAAAAAGAGAAGCAAATGGAGGGAGTACAGATATTCATAAGTTTATTAAGAAAAGACCAATTGTTTAATTTTTAAAATACTTTTTAATAAAAGGAATATTTTAGTTAATAGGCTATTACATATTTTCTTTACAAATATTGAGATTTTATATATATATATATATATATATATATATATATATATATATATATATAAGAAAATGAAGGGCAGCACAGTGGTGTAGTGGTTAGCACTGTCGCCTCACAGCAAGAAGGTCCAGGTTCGAGCCCCGTGGCCGGTGAGGGCCTTTCTGTGTGGAGTTTGCATGTTCTCCCCGTGTCCGTGTGGGTTTCCTCTGGGTACTCTGGTTTCCTCCACAGTCCAAAGACATGCAGGTTAGGTTAACTGGTGACTCTAAATTGACCGTAGGTGTGAATGTGAGTGTGAATGGTTGTCTGTGTCTATGTGTCAGCCCTGTGATGACCTGGCAACTTGTCCAGGGTGTACCCCGCCTTTCACCCGTAGTCAGCTGGGATAGGCTCCAGCTTGCCTGCGACCCTGTAGAACAGGATAAAGCGGCTAGAGATAATGAATGAGATGAGATAATGTACACTGCAAATATTCTATGCTGAAAATACAGATTTTTAAGCCCAGCTTGCTTGCCCTCTTTTTAAACAACAAACCTTCGTTCATCTACCATATCACTTTCTCAGGCTCTTGGTAGATTTGGAGCCTAGTCCAGAAACACCACTGGGACCAAGATAGGAATACAGCCTGGATGCGTTACCAGTCCCTCTCAGGGCACCAAATACACACCCTGAGCTTCTGAGATTTTGGAGGAAACCAGAGAACCCAGAATTAACCCACATGGACATGGAAGAACAATTGAAAGGTACCATACCAACCATACACTCCTCTTACCAAGTCTATCACACTGGAAACTGTGATGCAGTTCCACCTACTAAAGACTTCAGCGCTCTATTTAGAGTTCCCAGGTCCATGGTTCATTTCTAATCACTGCTGGGTTTATATTAAAATCTACAATCAAATCAAACAACTATAAATTATCCCTAAATCCCTGAGCAAACTGACCCCAAGACTGCACAGTAGACAATTCATTTACTTTAAAAGTCTAAGGACTAAATCATCTGCTCACACATCCAAGTCGAGTCCTCACTGGCTTCTTTCCAAAATAACAATGAACTTAATGAACTGCACTTGACTGTAGACATATTTAACAGTTATTCCACGAAATCGAGTCGTACATGAGCTGATAGATGACGAGGCGCATAGCACAGAGTTGACTATAAGCCATTTATGATGAGATCAAGTTGAATAACTGTTTTACTCTATCCACATGCACTGGATTTTGAGAAACAGAACATTTTTATTTTTTGCAAATTCAATAAATAAAAACTTTATACAAAACATCCGACAAAATCATTTCAGCTTCGAATGTAAACAAACTGGTGAAATAACAGTAGCAATTTGTGAAAAATTTGATAATTCTTTTAAAAAAGGATACATTCTTACCATCAAATACTTTTGTTCCATATTTTCTTGCTCTTTTTTCATATTTTTTTGGAACTTCATCATCATCTTTTTTACTTTTTTTGGCGGTTGGCAAACCAACTTTAAGGTGCACTACTGCCATTGACTGGGGCTGGAGTGTGGAACAGGCGATATTGGGGGGGGGGGGACTATATTCTTTTAGCCATTTCTGTTTCTTTTAAATACTTGATAAAATGATATTTGACTTGATGCGCTCTGCCATTTTGTTTTTTTTCTCTACTCATGGTATTTGAGTTGATATCCTAGTAGTAGAGTAGCCAATCAGAGAACATGATTGCTCATATCCAGTGAATGTGAATAGAATAAAACATTATATACATTCACATTTGAGTCAAAGTCTGAGTCCCCATAAGGTTATGTCCAAGTCATAGGATGAAATTGTGACCTCAGTTCCTACACTGTATATTAATTATCTCTCTCTCTCTCTCTCTCTCTCTCTCTCTCACACACACACACACACACACACACACACACGAAACATGCATGATATTTCATTATAAATATGACCAAACATTTAGCAATGACAGAGCTGGCAACCTTGATTTCCTCTGCCATCATACATTCCCATGTTGTCAGTATGCGAATGATTGAAAGCCAGATGCAAAAGAAAGCATTGACCAAGAACACTGTGTAACCACAGAAGCTATCAAGAGACACATTATCATAATTAATATGGTGTTACAGTATATTATATGTGAGTGTTACTACGGTATGTTATATAAGTCCAAAACCATTTTCCATTTGCTATATAACTAGTCAGAGAATGCTACGTACCCTCTTTTCCTTTTAAGGGAAAAAAAGGGGACAATGTTTATATCTGTGTTTGAATAAAACAACAAAAGTAGTCAGATGGCTACACTTTAAAAAAAAAAAAAAGGTAAACTGAGGGCAGGGTCAGGCAGTAGAAACGACTGCATTTGCACTTGAGGTTTATTTGATTTCAATCCAAAACATGAAGCAAGGGCAAAAGAGGCAGATGTTCAGGCGATCAGCAAAACCAGGCAAAGTCAGAACTCATGAAAGCAGAGTGGAAACAAAAGTCAAAACCAGAACAGCTAGAATAATGATAAAGGCTTGGTAAGTCAGGCAATGATACACTGAGTTATTTAAGAGCCCAGTCCCACAACACACATAACTATAACTATACCTAGAACTACAACTCTGACTATACCTATACCTGAATGTAGTTCCAGTCTGGAGCCGTCACACCACGACTGTAATCCCCACTATAATATCTCTTGGTCCTGACACTCAAGGAAATAAATGCATGCAACTTAGGAATAGTCATGGAAGTTTTTTCCAAGTAGTAGCACATTATTCCGGGTCATACTGTACAGCTTTGACTTCAAAACAACCCATGAACACACTCCAGTGGTTGATATAATTACTACGGATAGGTCATGGACTACGGAAATATAATAAAGGATACAAAATATGGAGTGGTTACGATTTTAATACAGATCCATCACGGATGCTAATTATTTACAGATTGGTCACAGACGTTTCAGTATATTACAGATTAGTTACTGACTTCATACGGATGATGCGTCATGGATAAAAAATTAAGAAGTCTAAAACAATTAAATGTTTGGACTGCTTGAAGTTCATAATTAAAATATCTGACCTGCATTTATATGTTTACTTTATTCATTTACTATTGATATTCCACAAAAAAATCACATATCTGTAAATAAAAGATCTGTGCTTTGTATTATTTTTTTAATTTATTTTCTGTGAATCCGTATTCCATGATTTCATGATGCAACAAGGATGTACAAAGATGCTCGGGGAAAAATAGCACGTGCTCAGACAACATCACATGTAAACAATTACCTGATTGGTCAGATGTTTATCGGATCAGGTCCAGGTCTGGAAAAATGGCTCCAGAAGCGATCTCACCGATATGGATAAACCCAGGCCTGGGCTATAGGGATCGTTATCGGTCTGGTGTGAGCATCAACCACATAAACTGCAGGGGGCCGATTTATATATAGTTATCATTATAGTTATCGATATTGTGGGACCGAGCCTATACAGTGGAACAAAGAAACTCAATGAAAACAGGTGAGAGTAATCATGACATGTTAAGGAAATAATCAGTGATGAGACAGGATGGAAACAAGACATGAATTAAAAACACACACACACACACACACACACACACACACACACAACAACACATAGCCATGTAAACAAACACACAGAAACCCAGAGAGGGCGCTGTAGTGCTGATGGGTGTGATGCATGCAGTCGAAACTTCTCATCTCATCTCATTATCTCTAGCTGCTTTATCCTGTTCTACAGGGTCGCAGGCAAGCTGGAGCCTATCCCAGCTGACTACGGGCGAAAGGCGGGGTACACCCTGGACAAGTCGCCAGGTCATCACAGGGCTGACACATAGACACAGACAACCATTCACACTCACATTCACACCTACGGTCAATTTAGAGTCACCAGTTAACCTAACCTGCATGTCTTTGGACTGTGGGGGAAACCGGAGCACCCGGAGGAAACCCACGCGGACACGGGGAGAACATGCAAACTCCACACAGAAAGGCCCTCGCCGGCCACGGGGCTCGAACCCGGACCTTCTTGCTGTGAGGTGACAGCGCTAACCACTACACCACCGTGCCGCCCCTGATGAAACATGACAGCCAGAATTTCCACTTGCAACAAGTAGTTTCACAGTTTACAATTTACATGTTTTACTTATTTTCATTTCAAGAAAAACAAGCTCAACCGTGAGCTCCTGCTGACTTGCATATCCCCCCACTCTCGCTTATATCAGAATGTAAGCAATCAAAGGAATAGGACACTTATTATGAATGTTGACTTCAACAAATAATTAACCCTGAAACGATTAAGTAAAGAGCAGTGTCTCTCCCCAGGGATTTCAAATAGCATCCTGGTAAACTGTCATTTTGAAATAGCATTTTGCTTCTTGAAATAGCGTCAAAATCCACGCTATATGTTTTGTAAATACATTCAGTTGGTAAACAAGAAGTCGATGTGTGACAGACCTGAAAATGGTATACATGGTATAGAACCCCAAACTGAAGCTTGGTACCAAGCAGCTATGATATGTGGTTACTGAGAAAAAGGGTGTTTTGGAAGGATGGAGATATGGACAGACGGACAGGTAAAGGTAAACCAGTATCTCTCCCCCCTTGGAGCAGGGGTCTAATAGAAAGGTAAATAATGCCAGTTGATATTAAATTCATTCAATAGAAATACACTACAACCTACAATCCGGCTATAAAGAACTCTTACTATGAGCCTTCGCATATAACGAACTAAGTTTGTGTCCCCTGCTTTTCGTGACAGGAGATAAAAAATAATTTTAAAAAATAAATTAATTAATTTAAAAAAAAAATCACTGAGCCATGCGCTCCTCTTCCCCCCCAGAGACAAGCAATAAATAATCAAGTCTGCAGTCAAGTTAACGACATGTGTTAACGCCATAAAACAAAAGCTTACGAGCCTTGCTTAGGTGTTAATTGCTAACAATTATCGATAACAGTGATTATTGGGTTCAAAAAATCTCTTAGAAGGGCTTTATTTTATGAGCTAAAAGCAGTTTTACTCGAGTCTTTACTCCATAAGCACTGTTATCATGGCTACTCATAAATGTAAGATACTCTCCGTCAAAGACAAACTTCATATCCTCGACTGTCGAAAACATGGTGAGAAAGAAATTAATTTGTTTAAAGAATATAGTATCCTGAAAAATTCAATTTCAGCTTTTAAAGCAAAAGAAAAAAGAGCTCCAAGAATTCATCCATCAACATGATGGGCTGAAAAGAAAGAAGATGCGGATAAGCAAATGACAGCAAGTGTGACTTATTTTCTTTATTTAAGAGTGACTTGTTTCCTTTACTTCATAAATATACAATGAATTAAGCATAAATATAAATTATGCTTCCCCCCCACCCCAAGGAGTTCATTATAGTGCGGTTGCTGTGGACATACATTTACAAACTTTTTTTTTCATAGTAACATGGACATAATAACTATGTAAAATCTACATAGGACTGTAATCACTTAAGAACGTACTGTTGAAATTCAGTGACTAGCACAGGTCTGGGAACATGTGTTAAAATCACATACTGCACCTTTAAAGAAGAATAATGCGTCAAATACTTAAGTTATTCCACAAAATCGAGTCGTACATGAGCTGATAAATGACGAGGCACGTAGCACCGAGTTCACTGTCAGCCATGTACGATGAGATTGAGTGGAATAACTGTTTTATTCTATCCACGTTCACTGGATTTTGAGAAAAAGAGCATTTTTATTTTTTGTAAATTTGATAAATAAAAAATTTTATACAAAACATTCAACAAAATAATTTCTGGTTAGAATGTAAACAAACTGGCAAAATGACAGGAGCAATTTGTGAAAAATGCGATAATAATTCTTGAAAAAATAAACAACAAAAAAAAGATACATTCTTCCGATCAAATATTTTCATTCCATATTTTGTTGCTTTTTTTTTAGGGTTTTGTTTTCAAGTAGAGTTTTTATTTCATCCTCAGTTGGTTCAGCAACACGCTCCGCCATTTTGTTTTTCTCTACTCATGGTATATGAGCTGATATCATAGTAGTAGAGTAGCCAATCAGAGTGCATGATTGCTCATATCCAGTGAATGTGGACAGAATAATGTTTGATTATACATGTATTCATATTTCTACCTGTAGCCTGTGTACACATTTTTTAAAAAAATACATTTTGGGGGGGATTTTGTTTTCAAGTAGAGGTTTTTTTTCATCCTCTGTTGGTTCAGTAACATGCTCTGCCATTTTCTTCTTCTTCGGTTTTTTTTGGCGATTGGCAAACCAACTTAAAGGCGCGTTACTGCCACCGACTGGGCTGGAGTGTGGAACAGGAGATATTGGGGGTCTGGAACTTTATTCTTTTAGCTATTTCTGTTTCTTTTAAATACTTGATAAAGTGATATATCTGACTTGATACGCGCCACCATTTTGTTTTTCTCTACTCACAGTATATGAGCTGATATCCTAGTAACAGAGTAGCCAATCAGAGTGCATGATTGCTCATATCCAGTGAACATGGATAGAATAAACACTGATAGATTTATTTCACATCGATAAACTCAGCATGTGAGATGGGGTCGGGCTTTCAAGAAGTGTTGGTTAATATTGGAGGGTCTGTTTCAAATGTGTCTCATCTCCTTTTGATTTTTTTTTTTTTTGTGATAAAGTACATGGCGGGCGGCACGGTGGTGTAGTGGTTAGCGCTGTCGCCTCACAGCAAGAAGGTCCTGGGTTCGAGCCCCGGGGCCGGCGAGGGCCTTTCTGTGCGGAGTTTGCATGTTCTCCCCGTGTCCGCGTGGGTTTCCTCCGGGTGCTCCGGTTTCCCCCACAGTCCAAAGACATGCAGGTTAGGTTAACTGGTGACTCTAAATTGACCGTAGGTGTGAATGTGAGTGTGAATGGTTGTCTGTGTCTATGTGTCAGCCCTGTGATGACCTGGCGACTTGTCCAGGGTGTACCCCGCCTTTCGCCCATAGTCAGCTGGGATAGGCTCCAGCTTGCCTGCGACCCTGTAGAAGGATAAAGCGGCTAGAGATAATGAGATGAGATGAGATGAAAGTACATGGCCAAAAGTATGTGGCTGACTACCATGGCTATTAATATGGAGTTGGTCCCCCTTTGCTATTATAATAAGATCTGCTCTACTCCATTCATCTCTTCACACTGTTAGAAATAAGGGTACAGTAGGCATCCGTTTCTGTCCCCCAAGGTACAAGCTACACTAATGTACCCCCTAGGGCTCATTATTGGACTTCAACGGAACTATGTGTACCTTTTTAGGGTCAAAAAGGTGCATATATGTTCCCAATCAGTATATAAATAGTACAAATAAGTATGTTAGAGACTACTGCCCCAGTGACAACGTGATTTACCCCTAAAGGTACAATGACGTATTTTGTGTGTGATGCTCAAGTGTCCGTATCCTGTTGGCCAAGCATGAGTGTAGCTCATACTAGCGTAGTCTGATGTGAAGCTTCTCTGCCAAATGTATAATTCTTGCCAGGTCTGCGAAAATATTATAGTGAGAGTAAACATCACTGGATATCGAGGCACTGTAATATTCATATTGTGTAAGGACGCTAATGCTTGGTGTTTCAGCCTTGCGCATGTATGGCGTATCAGGATACATGGCAGTAGGGCTGCACGATTCTGGAAAAAATGTGTATCATGATTTTCTTGACAAGAATTGATATCACGATTCTCTGCACGATTTTTTTTTAAACAAATTTAAATCTTTATTCAACTCATCTCAAATTCAAAATCAAATTTACTATTCAATTTGCATACCAAAAATATTTAAAGTAAAGTTTGTGCACAGGCAGTTTGAGCTCCTTTTGGGCCTCAGCAAGGTCTCTCCTCTGCTTCCAGCTGTGACTGAAGGATCCCACAATCTTCTTGCAAAGACCCACTGCTCGGTCAACTTGTGTCCTTCATGGCATTCTCTAGAATGGAAAGAAATATACATTCAAATAAATACATTTAGTTAATAGCCCAAGCCCATATGATCTATTATTATTATTGTTATTAATAATATCATTATTACTATTAGGCCTACTGCTATAACTAGGACTGTAGTTGTAGGCCTACAGTTGGCTAGGTGTAGTAAAGTAAGCTTAGCTTAGTTGATAAAAGTTGCTGTTATAGAATAACTTCAAAATGCTCACCAATTGCGAGATGCAGCCTGTGGTCAAAACATTGCAGCCTGGTCCAATTGTTGATGGAAACTGCTTTCATGATGTTTTGTCCATTGTCTGTTGTAATACATGCCAATTTTTCCTCTTCCAAACCCCAAGATGCAAGAGCCTCCTTTAATCCATGAGCTAAAGCCTGACCAGTATGATCCTCCGGGAAGAAGCCTGTCTGCAGGCATCTGCTTTTCATGGTGAAGTCAGTCGCTATAAAATGGACTGTCAGACTCATAAGGTTCCATGGTCCGACTGGACCACAAATCCGATGTCGCTGAAAAGTAGTCCACTTCTCCCAATTCGACCTCGACAGCTGCCCGCTTCTCGTCGTACATGGCAGGTATTGCAACGTTTGAAAAATAGTTGCGTGAAGGCATCGAGTATCGTTTAGCCAATGTTTTGATCATTTTTTAAAATCCGTCATGCTCTACCGTGATTATGGGGGCCATATCTTTAGCTAGGTGGTAAGCGATTGCTGCAGTTATTTCCTTTTGCCTGCTGGAGATGGGCGGATATGGTGTCGCATTGCGTATAGTTTCCGTTATAGACGTCTGTTTTTTTGGACATTCATTTTCAGAGGTCTTATTTTTGTACAGTTTCATACTGCACTTTGTGGTGGCGTTTGAGGTGGCTAAACAGGTTGGTCGTATTGCCCTGCTTTGCTGCTACTCGGGCAGAACATATGGTGCAGTGTACATCGCACTGGTTGTCGTCGTCTGGTTTAAACCCGAAATATTGCCACACCAAAGAATGCGAACCTCTCTTAGGAACAAACTGTGTTGGATGACTTGCCTGGCTCTCTTCGCTAACACCTGGGTTTTCATCATCCTCCATTTTCCTCATGCAGACCTCGCATATCTCTGCACTCACTCATGCTGCTGTGTTTCGAAAAAACAAGTATTTCTTTCTGCCTTGCTTGCCGCTGAATCACGTGACGTGCAGGTCCATTCATGATTGGTTTAGGGAGAAAGCCTGCTGCTACGCGCAACCACATGACGTGCAGGTGCATTTAGGATTGGTTGAGGGAGAAAGCAACTACAGTGGACTTTACGGGAGCACAGAGGGAAACTAAAGTGTGACATGGCTCGTGATGAAAAAAAAACCAGAAGAATCGTCTCCAATCAAAAAGTGAATCGCATGTAGGTGTGAACCGAGATTGCGGTTTTTTAACAATATATCGTGCAGCCCTACATGGCAGTAAGAAAGGAACGTCACAGCATCGCCAGCTTATGTAACTAATACTCTAGGATGCGTAACACGATCTCCTTGTACGCCAGGGTGCGGCGTATTTTTAAGTCTGCGCTTAAAAACCCGTAGCAGCTTTGATACGTCACACATACGCTGTAAAAATGAAAGCTACGCAGCAATGATGCAGCGGGAACGTTGCTTGAACACTTATTATGCAGTGCGAATGCTTTAGTTGACATGTGTCTGATGAAGGTGGCTCCAGGGCTGGTTGAGTAGATGCGGCTGATGTCTTCCTTCTTCCATTGCCCTTCTTGGGTCCTGACTTCTTCACTGGCATGATGCTTTCTTGACTGTGACGAATGACAATGAATGCAGCATGGGGCCCCCTTTTATACCCACCTGTGAACGCCACAGGTACGCAGCAGCAACGTCACACGCAAGAACGAAACACTATGCTAACGAAAGCAATGAAATTGTTACGCCGCTGCAACACATCATACGCCTCAGTCCACCATGACTTTACGTCCCTTGAACCCCATACAAACCACAGATACGTCACACATATGCCGTGTACATCACAGGACTTTAATTTTGGACAAAATACGCCTCATTTCTTGGTGTTTGACCCACACGTCGCTTACGTGGCAAGATACAAGACAGTGTGATAGTAGCCTAATATTGTGATATCACGCAAGCCTAGGCTCAGCACACATTGTTCAATCAAGGTACATATTACCAGCCAGTGTATATTAGTACCAATAGATAAAGTGTTATTCTGATTATTTTTTTACTTTAAAGTGCTGCGAATGGAATAATAAAAAAAAAAAAAAAATGTACAAGCTTTGCAGGTTTATTTATGGAAAATGCTTTCAAGGACTCTCAGTAAAAAGAAATGCACTTTCTAATGGAACTTCATTCAAGTAGCAAATCACTAGCGTGGGATTTACACTTACAGGCTGGAAATAATGAGTTTAGGGGTGAAAAAAACAAAACCTGCACATAGCCAGTACAGCTTATTAAAGATACTGACAGAAATAAAAATAAAATCCATTTATATTGGAAGAAAAACACCTTCATTGGCTTCTCCTGCATTTTTGTTTTTTTCCGAGCCCACATACAATGTTCTCTCTTTCTGCTCCTTTGTCTCTCTTCTTTTTTTTTTTATAAACGTATGCATTTTCTGTTTTCATATGTGCCTGAATGTCAGTGATGAAATGTGTGCTTAGAGATCTCTGTGCAAGAGCACTGTGTGACATGGTTAAGAAGATTTTAATGAAGACTGTAACTCAAGTAAAAGAAGAAAAGCTCCAGCTTGGGAGAATTATGAGTTCCAGTGTTAATGTGTATATTAGACATGTAATGATATCATGTGCTGACAAATTCATCCATCCATTATCCATAACTGCTTATCCTGTGCAGGGTCGCAGGCAAGCTGGAGCCTATCCCAGCTAACTATGGGCAAGAGGTGGGGTACACCCTGGACTGGTCACCAGGTTATCGCAGGGCTGACACAGAGACAAACAACCATTCACACTCTCATTCACACCTACGGTCAATTTAGAGCCGCCAATTAGCCTAACCTGCCTGTCTTTGGACTGTGGGGGAAACCGGCGCACCCGGAGAAAACCCACACAGACATGGGGAGAACATGCAAACTCCACACAGAAAGGCCCTTGTTGGCCACTGGGCTCGAACCCAGAACCTTCTTGCTGTGAATTTATGATGGTTCAAGTCAAAGAAATTAAAAAAAAAAATGAATTGCAATTATCAGGCTGCATAATCTTAGTTTTTCCTGGCTGTATTTGCATTGCTTAAACAAGAGTGTATAATAACTTACATTATTCACTCCACATTCACTGGATATGAGCAATTGCATGCTCTGATTGGCTACTCTCCTTCTAGGCTATCAGCTCATATACCGTGAGTAGAGAAAAACAAAATGGTGGAGCGTGTTGCTGAACGAACTGAGGACGAAATAAAAGAAAACTGTACTCAAAAATAAAACCCAAAAAAATACAAAAAAAAAAAATGGAATGAAAGTATTTGGTGGTAAGATCATATCTATTTTTCAAGAATTATTATAGCATTTTTCATAAACCTGGCGACTTGTCCAGGGTGTACCCCGCCTTTCGCCCGTAGTCAGCTGGGATAGGCTCCAGCTTGCCTGTGACCCTGTAGAACAGGATAAAGCAGCTACAGATAATGAGATGAGAAAATAAAAATGCTCAGTTTCTCAAAATGTGTCAGAACAAAGGCACTTACTGATGTATGCACAGAGGAGAGCAGGGAAGCAGATGGTCGACAAAGCCAAAACAGAAGACAGAAGTGAAGTCAGGAAACAAGCGTAGGTCAGGCGATTGGCAAACAATGTAGAATAGCACAAGCAAAAGTCAGAAACCAGAGAGACAAACTGGAGAATACAAGGCTCAGTATGTACTGGATAAACAGGATAATACTTCACACTGGGCTGTTGTATGAGCGTGACTTAAGCAGGTGGAGTGCTGATTAGGGGACTGCGTGACAGCTGTAATTAGTACTCAGGTGACAGAGGGCACTGTGGTTCTTGGGGATTGTAGTTCTAATTGTCCATGTTTGTAGTTTGTGTGTTTTCAGCGGAGTTACTGACAAAATCCAGTGAATGTGGATAGAATAAAATAGTTATTCCACTTAATCTCATCATACATGGCTTATAGCTATCAGCTCATGTACGATTTGATTTTGTGGAATAACTGTTAAATCACAAGAATGTACGTGACTTCACCATGGGCAAAAGTACCACAGCTGGAATGCTGCAAAAACACACAAAAACATCTAAAATGGGAAAGAGCTGTTGTGTGATTGGCTGTACAAATAAAATTAACAAGAAATGTTTAACAAGATATTTTACAGAGTGCTGAAAGCTAAAGAAAAGAGAAGCAAATGGGAGCAGTATAAATGTTCATAAAGGTTTATTAAGAAAAGGTCTATTGGTTATTAACTTTTTCATGTTTAATAAAAGGGATATTTTAGTTAATAGGGTATTATATTTTACTCCAACCTTTACAAATGTGGTAAATAATGATTGTTGGTTATGAAGAAAATGAAACTTTTTTTTTAATTTAACAAAAGCAATATTTAACTTGATAAAGAATAGGTAAATAAATGTTGCATCATTTTTTGAGAATACAATTTTCATCAGGAAGACCCCGGGGAAGACCCAGGACACGCTGGAGGGACTATGTCTCTCGGCTGGCCTGGGAACGCCTCGGTGTTCTTCCCGAGGAGCTGGCCGAGGTGTCTGGGGAAAGGGAAGTTTGGGCTTCCATGCTTAGACTGCTGCCTCCGCGACCCGGTCCTGGATAAGCGGAAGAAGACGAGACGAGACGAGACGAGACAATTTTCATCATTTTATTTTTCTTTTTTAAAAATATTGTGGGAAAATTGAATCATGAACCCAATATTGTGAATCAAATCAAATTGAATGAACTGAGTGAATTGATACATGCCAAGTATATATTGTGAAAATCTCTAACCATTTTTTATTTGATTTATTTTTTAATTGAATTTTACATGGCACGTGTGACCATGTTATAAAATAAGCTATTGGGTAGATTTAGTGCCTAAAACAATAATGCATAAATGCATTAAATTCTCTGACAGTTATTTCCACTTAAGGGCATGCTGTTATATGAAAATAATCAACAAAGGGGTGAGGTAATGAATCAGAGTGACTGTTACCACCCCAACGTTGGTTATTTTCCTTCAACAGCACATCCTGAGGAGTTTTATTCCCCTTACACCACAGAAATCTGCCACTGATTACAATTTTTTATTAACATATCTGTTTTATCCATTTATAGTTACAATTTTTGCATGTGAGACATGCTAGTTCCTGTCATCACTTACATTCTAGCAGCTATAAATGCTCTTTCCATCACCAGCCTCTACTTTATGTTCTTTTATCCTCTTGATGTTTATAAAACAAAATCGCAGCTTGTCATGTGACCCAGAACCGAGAAAGTAGTCTGTCTTGAAGATTTTCTCATGACAGAATTTCTAAATACTTATTAACTGAGTGCGAGGTCTTTACAGGAAAATATCAGACCTACGGCTCGGTCTGTACTGTCAAGACCTCGGTCTGATATTTTCCCGTAAAGACCAAGCAATCGAGGTTAATAAGGAGTTTATTATATGACTTTTTTATTTCTAAGATTAAAATAGACCGTCATTATAATGAGGCATGACGCAGCTTTCAGTCATGTCATATTTGTAACGTAACTGAGTCATGCATGCAGAATAAACAGCTAGTGTTTTCAAAACTGAATTTCTGTTAGTGGTTAACGGTTTCTGAATGTTCTTCATTGTTCATTTCTTGAATAACTCTGTGACCCATGTTTGTCTTTTGTGTTTCGGCCGTTTTTGATTCCATTTTGATTTCCAATTCATCTTTTTTTGTCGTTTTGTTTTTCTTTGTTTTGTGCAGCATTCTTTCCAAGGCACTGGCTTTCAAAGTCTGTAATCGCCCATGGGCATTACGGGAATATTCTGCCCACCAAGGAACCAGTCAGAGTGCACAATTTTACCGGAAGTAGCTCGTGCCATATAATAATCAAACTTACTGACTGTTACAAAGCCCTGACACTGGAGACTCCTTCCATAAATGTTAATTAAACATCTCCTCACAGAAAACTTCACCATGTATTCACTGCCATGTCTTTTATCTGTTTATTACTAGTATTAGTAATGTGGCGTGTACAGTATACAAGTCCATGTGAATGAGATCACATCACACACATCACATTATCTCTAGCCGCTTTATCCTTCTACAGGGTCGCAGGCAAGCTGGAGCCTATCCCAGCTGACTACGGGCAAAAGGCGGGGTACACCCTGGACAAGTCGCCAGGTCATCACAGGGCTGACACATAGACACAGACAACCATTCACACTCACATTCACACCTACGGTCAATTTAGAGTCACCAGTTAACCTAACCTGCATGTCTTTGGACTGTGGGGGAAACCGGAGCACCCGGAGGAAACCCACGCGGACACGGGGAGAACATGCAAACTCCACACAGAAAGGCCCTCGCCGGCCCCGGGGCTCGAACCCAGGACCTTCTTGCTGTGAGGCGACAGCGCTAACCACTACACCACCGTGCCGCCTGAATGAGATCTTACTATCAAAAAATAATAAAATATTAGGACGAGCACGTTAATATAAACCTTGCAGCTGGAACAACCATTAGAGCTGTTATAGAAAACTATTCAACACCTTCTGACCAATCAGAATAGAAAATACTACAGTGCTGTGGTATAAAACATTTTAACTTTAGTTGTGTAGATGTGTGCAGCTCTAATCTAAAGAAGTATAGAGGAAAGTGTGATAGTTCTTCACTGATTTCCATATTTAAGCAATTTATCTTTTATAATTAAGCAGATATTGAAAGTGTATGAATAAATGAATGAAATACAGCGTTCGAGTTGATTTATGGAAAATGCTCTATACTATTGTAGCATGCTATGAATATTTAATAAGTTGGTTTGTTTATAGTTTTGTGCCAAAAGGCATTGCTTATTCAGAAACCAAATGGAAAACCATTGGATAAGCACTGGTTTAAATTATAATCAAATCGATTCAAATCAAATCAAATCCTAGCTGGTGAAGTATTATGTGGATTTTCTCTCACTTATTATAAATAATAATGTATACATGGGTTATAATTTCTTAGACCTGCGATTGTTTGCAGCTTTTCATTAAAATGCTGCAACCCCAAATCAGAAACAGTTGGGACGGTATGGAAAATGCAAATAACAAAAGAAAGCAGTGATTTCTAAATTTACTTTGATTTGTATTTTACTGCAGACAGAATGAACCCAAGATATTTCATGTTTTGTTGGTCAACTTCATTTCATTTGTTAATATACATCCATTCCTGCGTTTCAGGCCTGCAACACATTCCAAAAAAAGTTGGGACGGGGAACATTTAGGGCTAGTAATGAGGTAAAACAATTCAATAATGATGTGATTTGAAACAGGTGATGTCAACAGATGATTGAAATCATGATTTGGTTTAAAGGTCCCATAGCATGAAATTTTCACTTTCTGAGTTTTTTTAACGTTAAAATGAGTTCCTCTGACCTTCTTAAGTCACCCCAGTGGCTAGAAATTTCATAATGTGTAAACCAAACTATGCCCAATATTTGAGAATGGTGCGTCAAAACGGCGCGTTGAGAAGCTCTTCCCTTGCCGACGTCAGCAAGGGAGATGATCCCCACGCCCCCCCTCTGGATTCCCACCCACTGTATGGATTGCCCGCCCAGCTCAAAAGTTGCCACCAAACATGGAAATTGCGCTGTACATGGATGTGACAACACAGAAAGGAGTCTGTTTTTACTGCCGATGGGAGAGCCCCTGAAGACGCAGTGGCTTAATTTTATTTACTCCAATAATACGCCGTCGAGTCTACCTAAGACGGTGTATGTTTGTCGGAAGCATTTTCCTGATGAATGTTTCCACAACTTGGGACAGTACAGGGCAGGTTTTGCACATCAACTGTCACTGAAGCCTGGGTCCGTACCAAGCATCCCTGCCGCATCAGCCACAAACACCGAACAAGTAAGTGTATAACTCTTAAGTCGTTTTGTCGTGTTTTAAAATCGGTGCGTTAGCCTTGCAATGGCTACATTAGCTGTGCAGCTAACTGCTTCCTGCAGTTAGCCAGGTACTCTGCGCTACAAAACCAAAAAGCATGCAGCATGCTCTGTTAAACTGAGTTTAGTCTGGAAATTGACTGTAACTTATGAGCTTATGTTTTGCCGTGTTTTAAAATCGGTGCCACGTTAGCCTTGCAATGGCTACATTAGCTGTGCAGCTAACCGCTACCTGCAGTTAGCCAGGTACTCTGCGCTACAAAACCAAAAAGCATGCAGCATGCTCTGTTATAATAGCCAATCAAAACAGTTTTTACAAAGACACCCACATTCTTTTTTTTAAGTCACTCGTTCATTTTATTTGTTTGTTTGTTCAGTAAAAACCCAAACATTTGTTGAATTTATTTTATTTCCTCGCGTCGCACCTTAATGACGTCAGCGTGCGGTATTTTTCCCTTCGCGGTTTGTTCCTTCTCTCTCGCCATAGTAAGACACCCACATCCGCTTGTTCTGACCCACTGGAGGTAGCATCACAGTGCTGTTAGCCAATCAGAGGTAACATGTTTACATGTCATGAATATTAATGATAAGACCTGCCCCCACCCTCTACCCTTCCCCGCTTCCTGCTTCTCATTAGCAAAACGACGCACTGGAAAAAGCGCTGAAATGGGGCTTTCTCCCAGGAGGCTATATCTACGTGCCGAGGGTTCATTTCGAGAAAGGCTGCGGATATAACATCCGGAAACCTCCATGAGCCCGTTTAAAGCATCAACAAACCACCATGCCATGGGACCTTTAAAAAAAAAAATCAGTATCCAGAAAAGGCCTCGCCTTTAAGGATCAAAGATGGGCTGAGAATCTCCAGTTTGTTAAGAAATGCATGGGAAATTTATTGAAATGTTTAAAACAGTGTTCCTCAAAGAAAGATAAGAAGGGATTTGGATATTTCACCATCTCCAGTGCATAATATCATTAAACGATTCAGGGAACCTGAAGGAATTTTGGTGCATAAAGGGCAAGGGCTAAAGCCTAATCTGAACACCCGTGATCTCCGATCCCTCAGACGGCACTGTATCAAGAACCGTCATTCATCTATAGCTGATAGAACCACATGGGTTCAGGATTACTTTGGCAAACCTTTGTCAAGCTACAATACAGAGTTATATCAGCAAACACCAGTTAAAACTTTACTGTGCAAAAACAAAGCCTTATGTTCACTGTGTTCAGAAGCTCTGTGGACTTCTCTGGGCTCGGGGGCATCTGGGATGGACCATCGCACAGTGGAAATATGTATTGTGGTCAGATGAATCAATATTCCAGGACATTTTTTAAGAAATGGATGCCATGTGCGCTGGACCAAAGATGAAAAGGACCATCCAGACTGTTACCAGGAACAAGTCCACACGCCAGGGTCTGTCATGGTATGGGGTTGTGTAAAGGTAACTTAGGCTTCTGTGATGAACCATTAATGCAGAAAAGTACATTGAGATTTTGGAGCAACATATGCTGCCTTCAAGACAACATCTTTTCCAGGGATATTTCAACAAGACGATGCAAAACCACAT
The DNA here is from genome assembly GCF_027579695.1 of Neoarius graeffei. Classification (NCBI taxonomy): domain Eukaryota; kingdom Metazoa; phylum Chordata; class Actinopteri; order Siluriformes; family Ariidae; genus Neoarius; species Neoarius graeffei. The sequence goes on along the minus strand of NC_083584.1, from coordinate 16,976,765 downwards.
TCTGCACCATTACAAAGGCATGGCTGTGGAATAAGAGGGTGTGTCCCCTCTGTCCCCAATAGAGAATGTGTGGAGAATTTTGAAATTCAAAATATGACAATGTTGACCCTGTATTGTTTCATATCTCGGGGTGGTGTCATCAAGGGAACATGTTTTGTACCTTTAGGGTCCAAATACAGTGGGGTCCAAAAGTCTGAGAGGACATAAAAAGCTGGGATGATTTTATTTTTCATTTAAAATTGGAAATAAAGAAAAGGTTTGGGAATTTTGAAATAATTAAAACAAAGAAATTAACATTCAATATGCAGAATATTAATATTGAAGATCCCTCACTATGCAGTTCTTGGTCACTACTGTATGTACAGTAAAAGTAAACAAATGCTTTGCACAAAAGGTCAGATTTTTCATGCCTCATCTCTTCTATCAAAGTTTAGATGAAATTCCAATGGATTTCATCTAAAACAGATCATCAGGTTTTGCACAAACTTGTGGAGTCCGTCCCAGCGCAAGTGTACAGTCTCATCTCATCTCATTATCTCTAGCCGCTTTATCCTGTTCTACAGGGTCGCAGGCAAGCTGTAGCCTCTCCCAGCTGACTACGGGCGAAAGGCGGGGTACACCCTGGACAAGTCGCCAGGTCATCACAGGGCTGACACATAGACACAGACAACCATTTACACTCACATTCACACCTACGGTCAATTTAGAGTCACCAGTTAACCTAACCTGCAAGTATTTGGACTGTGGGGGAAACCGGAGCACCCGGAGGAAACCCACGCGGACACAGGGAGAACATGCAAACTCCGCACAGAAAGGCCCTCGTCGGCCAGGGGGCTCGAACCCGGACCTTCTTGCTGTGAGGCAACAGCGCTAACCACTACACCACCGTGCTGCCCAAGTGCACAGTCATTAAAGCAAAAAAAAAAAACAAAGGGTTAAAAAAAAAGTCCAAAGAAACTGAAATTTATGGAGACATTTCCGAGATTCTACTTTTCACTCAAGTTCTTGTCGGTAATGTAATTTATCATGAAAATTATTGTTGAATTGGAAAAATGCATCATAGAAGCATGTTCCCTAGGGCTCTCAGACATTTGGACCCCACTATACAGTACTAACTTTACATTATTTTAAATGTATGCTGTACTATACTCACATTTTCAGGTCATAGATAGACACATAACATCCAAAGCATGAACGGAAACATGGTGGTACCACTTTAGCAACAAGGAAAAGTAGCTTTATTTTTGAGAGTGTACAGATTGTTGATAGGCTATAGAGAAATTTTTCAGGTAAACAGTGAGTGGAGTGTTCGTTCAAAAAGACAAAAAAAACCAAAAAGCACTTAATGAGCCTTTAATGGGACTGGAATGCAGCAAAATGTCCTTATATCAGAAGAGCCTTGGGTATGAAGAATCTTGTGCAACATGAGTGTGTGAGTGTGTGGAAATTGAACACTAACACTGGGATTATTATTATTATTATTACTTGCAAATAGAATGGCTCAATGACTCAGTGAATGAAAATACCAATATTCCAGCACTTCAGGAAAAAAAAAAAGCACAAAATGTCCATCAAGGTCAGCTCCACTCCAAAATAAAGCTTAAACAGAACAAGCAAGAAGGATGAAGGCTTGTGCATGAGCTGTCAGACACATGTTCTCCCACACACTTCTCCACACACTTCTTTCACCTTCAGAACCACACCACACCACGCCAGAGCAAACCCGAACAGAGCACCTTTCTGTTTCTGTTTGTCAGCCTGCTGTAACTTCCTGCAGGACAGCTCGTGAGAGAAGCCACGTCACACAATATCCTAATGAAGAGTAATAACTGGAATAACTGCAAATCTCCTTGAGGAACAGAAGAGCAGAAGGCACGTACGCTGTGCTCGGAAACCGTGTGCGCTCGTGCATAATAATACAAATTACCCCACACACACACACACCACCCCCCCCCACCCCCCCCCCACACACCCCATGATATCAAAAGAAATGATCAAAGGCAAGGATGCTTCATTAAAATGGTTTAAGCACGCGCGTTTTACCTCACACGGCAGCGAGGCTAACATCAGCAGGAGGAACATGGCACTGAAGAGGTTCATTCTTCCCCAAAGCGGCAGCTCTCTCCTCTTCTCCCCTCTCCTCTTCTCCCCTCTGCTCTCCTCTCCTCCTTTTTTGTTTTCAGCGAGCCCCCGGTTCTGACACAGCCCAGTTTCTCTGCACGATCCGGCACGCGACAATCCTCATCACCGGTGCCGCGCGCAGGGTTGTAATCTGTCTCGTTAGTGCGACGCGTGATGCTTCTTCTATTCGTATTCTCTCTCTCTCTCTCTCTCTCCCCTGTGTGAGGACCGCCAGCGGAAAGGTCAGTGCTGGCACACGCACGCACTCCCAACGTTTCCCATTTTACGGTCAAGTAGAAGTGACGATGGAGAAGCGCAGGATGAGTAAGAGGAGGAGGAGGAGGACAGAAAGAGATGGAGAGATGGACAGGAGTGCTGGAGTTGCAGAGGAGAGGTGAGCACTGAGCTTATGAGAGAGATAGAGAGAGAGAGAGAGAGAGAGAGAGATGACTTTGATGAATGACCCTTCACATGTCTGATCTTCAGGCTTAATTGTCGGTCAATTTAGAGCCACCAATTAACCTAAACCGCATGCCTTTGGACTGTGAGGGGAAACTGGAGCACCCAGAGGAAACCCACGCAGACACGGGGAGAACATGCAAACTCCACACAGAAAGGCCCTCGTCAGCCACTGGGCTTGAACCCAGAACCTTCTTGCTGTGAGCCAACAGTACTAACCACTACACCACCGTGCCACCCTTGATTCATAAACATAATTCATGAAACATTGAAATAAATTAATGATGTATAAAATCATATGAAAAATGAATCATGTCAACTTATACATGATTCATAAAGCACCATCAAAAATGAATGATGGGGAAGCCATGGCCTAATGGTTTGAGAAGCAACTTTGGGACTAAAAGGTTGCCAGTTTGATTCCCTGGACTAGCAGGAATGGATGAAGCGCCCTTGAGCAAGACACCTAATCCCCTACTGCTCCCCAGGCTGCTTGGGGTATGTTGTACATTGCTCTGGATAAGAGTGTCTGCTAAATGCCATTAATGTAATGTGGGGGAAAAAAATATACAGTGGTGCTTGAAAGTTTGTGAATCCTTCAGAATTTGCTATATTTCTGCATAAATATGATCTAAAACATCATCACATTTTCACACAAGTCCTAAAAGTAGATAAAGAGAACCCAGTTAAACAAATGAGACAAAAATATTATACTTGATCATTTATTTATTGAGGAAAATGATCCGATATTACATATCTGTGAGTGGCAAAAGTATGTGAACCTCTAGGATTAGCAGTTAATTTGAAGGTGAAATTAGAGTCAGCTGAGTCAGATTTGCTGTCCTCTAAGATTGGATATGGTCTCACTGTCATCAATGGGATGACAATCAGGTGTGAGTGGGCACCCTGTTTTATTTAAAGAACAGGGATCTATCAAAGTCTGATCTTCACAACACATGTTTGTGGAAGTGTATCATTGCACGATAAAAGGAGATTTCTGAGGACCTCAGAAAAAGTGTTGTTGATGCTCATCAGGCTGGAAAAGGTTACAAAACCATCTCTAAAGAGTTTGGACTCCACCAATCCACAGTCAGAAAGACTGTGTACAAATGGAGGAAATTCAAGACCATTGTTACCCTCCCCAGGAATAGTCGACCAACAAGGATCACTCCAAGAGCAAGGCGTGTAATAGTCAGCGAGGTCACAAAGGACCCCAGGGTAACTTCTAAGCAACTGAAGGCCTCTCTCACATTGGCTAATGTTAATGTTCATGAGTCTACCATCAGGAGAACACTGAACAACAATGGTGTACATGGCAGGGTTGGAAGGAGAAAGCCACTGCTCTCCAAAAAGAACATTGCTGCTTGTCTGCAGTTTGCTAAAGATCACGTGGACAAGCCAGGAGGCTATTGGAAAAATGTTTTGTGGACAGATGAGACCAAAATAGAACTTTTTTGTTTAAATGATGTGGGAAAAAATGTGATATTGCATGCAAATGAATGAATTGTGTCAATATAAAAATCACATGGAAAAATAGAATCATATTGTTTTCAGTCTGTGTTTCACCTTCAGTTTTTTCTCTTAAATTAAACAGTTTAACAGCTCTCAGTATGTGAGCACAGTAGTGGTCTGGTTCTTCTTACTTTGTTAAATCTGCCTCCGTGTTTTCTTTCTTTGCTTCCACAACTATAAATGGATAACATATAATGTGTTTATTAATACATAAATGTTGCAATCATTGACTAATAGCTTGGGTGGAATGGTGGTGCAGTGGTCAGCACTGTCGCCTCAGAACAAGAAGGTTCTGGATTCGAGCCCAGCAACCAATGGGGGCCTTTCTGTGTGGAGTTTGCATGTTCTCCCCATGGGTTTCCTCTGGTTTCCCCCATAATCCAAAAACATGGGGTGGCGTTGGGCTGAAGTGCCCTTGAGCAAGGGACCTAACCCCCAACTGCTCCCTGGGTGCTGGAGCATAGCTGCCCACTGCTTTGGGTGTGTGCGTTTGTTCACTGCTTCAGATGGGTTAAACGCAGAGAACGAATTTCACTGTGCTTGAGTGTGCATGTGACAAATGAAGGCTTCTTCTTCTATTAGTTTGGATGGCATGGTGGTGCAGTGGTTAGCACTGTTGCCTCACACCAAGAAGGTTCTGGGTTTGGACCTCATGCCAACTGTATGGATGTGGAGTGTGCATGATCTACTTGTACCTGTGTGGGTTTCCTCGGAGTGCTCTGGTTTCCTCCTACAGTCCAAAGACATGCTGATTAGGTCACCTGGCTACTCTGAATTACCCATACGTAGGTCTGAACATGAGTGTGAAGGTTGTTGGTCTCTGTGTTAGCCCTGTGATAGATTGGAGACCTGCCCGGGATGAACCCCACCTCTCACCCAAAGTCAGCTGGGATTGGTTCCAACGGTACACAGAGATGATGGATGGATAAATGGATGGAAGGCTAATAGCTGTAGTGACAGCTTTGGACCAGGCAGTTATTGGAAAAGAAATAACTGGGTGGTGGTAATGGTGATGGTACTTTGTGTAGAATGTTATTGATTATTTTCCTTTAACATCACTACTGACTCTTACATAAAAGTGTTTTATTCCTTATCTATGATGACTTGTTCAAATGGTGAGATTTGTTGATTCCTTTTCCATTTCATCACGAGTGTAATATGTGTCATTTCAAAGAAATCAACTGTTCCGATTTTATTATTTTTTTTATTTGAGAATTCAGTTTCATTCCATTTGTATTTATAGAAAAATGAAATCTGTCCTCCTGGTAATGGCTGCACACGGGCTACCTTAGCTTCCTCTGACTCCTTTATTGCAGCACAGTTACATTCATTTGTTCAGCCAGTGCCAAAAAAATCCAGGCAGAGAGAGCTGAAAAGAGAAATATTGAAGAGAGAAATATCGAGTGTGCAAGCAATACAGAGTGAGTGAGATGGAAAGTAGCAGACCCTAAGAGTGTGTGTGTGTGTGTGTGTGTTGAGTTTGTGAGGTCTCTGATCATCCTGATTTTTTACAGCCTGGAATTTTTAATTTATTGTTTGTTGTTGTTGTTGTTTTACCTGCAGCTATTTGGAATAAAATAACAGCTAGCCATGTCCACCCAGCACATTCTGCTGAATTATGTTCAGCAAGCAATATCATCTCATGCAGGAAATACAACTCTTTACCGTTTTAACCTTAGTGCAGTCATCAGCAAGGATGAGATGTGAGTGTGTGGGAATCGTGCAATTGGCTCACATGCCATCCTTTTAACGATTAAAACCTGACTTCAGTGAAAAATCGATATGGATTTGACAGACTAAGGTGTGCCGGGTTTTACACATGGGGGTGCCAAAGGAGGGGCAAACGGACTCTCAGTGAGAAACCAGATAATACAACTTAATTAAAATGAATGGCCAGATAATGACATTACTTTACAGGCTCCAAAATGGTATACATAATGGACTTGGTTAAAGTAGCTACAGCATTACAACAATGACTGTTGTAAAGAGAAAAAGGGGTACAAGAGCAGGTCTTATTTCAAATCTTCAAAAGTAAACAACAACGAAAAGCAAACTGTGATCAAAAACATGAGAGAACAGCTTGATAAGCCAGACCATGAGAAAATCTCTGATGGACTGGCATTCCAGTCCTATCCAGTACGTATTCCCACCTCATTCATGTTATTCCCATTATAGGCTCCACAACACACTTCCCAACTCTAATCAATCATAAATGGTTCTGGAGGAAATTATGAACTACTATTAAGAGTTTTCCAAGAAAGCCTCTGAAAAAATACCAGGTAAGCAGAAGAGCTGCATGTGAGTGTGAGTGGAGGTCTATCTCTCTGTGTTGGTCTTGCAATGGCTTGCTGGTCTGTCCAGGATGTACCCCACCTCTCATCCAATTTTGGCTGGGATCGGCTCCAGCTTCCACATGACCCGTGATGGATAAACAGTATCGAAAATGTAATGAAATGAAATGAATAAGTGCTGTTTTGTTCAGATTTTTGTACTTGCTTTGTATACAATTTGTATGCACTATAAAGGGGAACAAAAGGTACTGCACTTTCTGTAATCTGTGCCACAGGAATTGGACCCAAGTAGGGTGGTGCACTGGTATAGTGGTTAGCACTGTTGCCTCACAGCAAGAAGGTTCTGGGTTCAAAACTCACAGCTGACAGGGGCCTTTCTGTGTGGAGTTTGCATGTTCTCCTCGTGTCTGCATGGGTTTCCTCTGGGTGCTCTGGTTTCCCCCACAGTCCAAAGACATCCAGGTTAGGTACAACTGGGGTTGTACAAGACAGTGCATGCTTAGTGCCTGTCCAAAAGCTGGATAGATTGGGAAAGGTTGCATCAGGAAGGGCATCTGGTGTAAAACCTATACCAAATCCAATATGTGGAACAGATCCTGTGATGATCTTGAATGAATGAGAACAGCTGGAAGAAGAATTGGACCCAAGTGTAGGTTTCATTTCAAAAGCCAGAAAACCTAAACAGTGAAAACGATGAGTCAAGTTTTAAAACATGAGTTTACTGATACACCAGGCCATGGCAGAATATCTGGGATGGACTGGCATCCTATCCCAAAAGTTTGCCAAGGCCCGAGATGGGAGTTTAAATTGAATAAGAATCAATTTTATTTATACTGCTATTTATAACTTCTTGTCCAGGTTCTATATCTAAGTTCTCCAACATCACCTTGTTGCTGCCTTCCCTCCAATGAAGTCCATTTCACACCATGATTCTTGCCCCATCAAACCCCCCTCAACCTAAAGGTACATTCCCTTCAAGCCTCTCATAGGACTTGACTCAACCCATTATCCATTAAGGTACAAGGAAGACCTGTACCAAGATGCCTCTTCATCCCCAGGTGGTGGAATGAACTTCCTGGGGCTGTCCGAACAGCTGAGTCACCTTACTCATATCTTCTCCAAGGACTGTGGTTTTGACAAACACACAAGCCTTGAATTGTGTGATTTTCTTGATGTACTACCTTGTTGTCCAAATGCCTCTCTAACTAGGTTCTGGTTGTTGGTATTCTTAGACCATAGCTTATTTGTAATAGCATGATGATATGTATTGGGTGAAGGCTACAAGACAGTTCTGTAAGTCACTCTGGATGAGGGCATCTTCCAAATGCTGTAAATGTAAATTTTAAACAGTGGCAGTTTGATGGCTCTGGGATTTGAAATCACAACCTTTTGATGAGTAGCCAAAAACCTAAACCACTGAGTTTCCACTGCCCTTATATACCCATATGTTTATGTGATGCAATTAATCAAGAATGGGACAAACAATTAGTATTCAGCTGATAGTCCTCTCTGTTGTATGGGAGGGGAATTCCACAGATGCAATTGTGGCATGATTTACATTCTATCCAACGCAATTTACATTTCACACAGGATACAATTCTTTGTGTGCAAGTGATGTCACACTTATTTTCCAAACCGGAAGTCCACCATGTTGGATGATGAACAACAACCAGGAACCAGCGCTTTACATGTGAGCTGCTGCAATGCTTCATGATTTTCTTTTGATATTATTGCCTTTGAAGAAAGACAATGCCTACTTTGTGTGCAGGATATAATTATGGTAATAATGCTACTCATAACAAAGAGAAACAGTTCTTCAGAATTCCCCAAATAATTAAAAATGGCAACAAAACAGATGGAGAACTGTCCAGAGAATGCCTTGTATATGCTGTGGTTCAAAAACATACATCGTATGGACTTAACTGAGGAAAAAGCTAATTACATCCGCATGTGTGGTGACCACTTTATATCTGGTAAGAGTTCATTGCTAATTAAAGCTATGTTTTCTGCTGATTAAATTGAACTTTTGAGCTTTAATGTGAACACTCTGCTTCTCACCTTGCAAGAGCACTGGCAAACCTATGTGATAAAAACCAGATAAAAAAGCCAGATGGGGCACCAACACTCAAATTAGGACATAAGATCAAGGCAAAAGAAAACTCATCTTGCAATATCAAGAAGCAACAGGATAAATGAAAGATCTGCCAAGAAAGCCAGATTAGAAGCAGAGCAAACCTTAGCAAGTTTGGATACACAAGGAGAACAATGTGGGTCAACTTTGCCAGGTAAGATATTAGTGATGCCATTCCAGTAACTCAGTATCTCTGTTTTACTCATGCAATTTTTGTTTTACAGATGTACCAGAGTCAAATGAAATTGTGGCTGAAACCCTCCCAGCAGAGACACACACTGAAAGTGGTGCCAGATGGAACTCACTGGGTTACAAATATCTCAAATGGAGCTGTGCAATAGAGATGACTTGCGAATTGGTGAAACTTTAGAAACAAAAATATTGGAAGTTGATTTAACTTGATAAGATTGCCAAAGTATGCTGTGCCTTGTGTAATTTGTGTGATTGGTGATTGGGTTGTGCATGCGCATTCTGTGCTACGCACTTCCTGGTTCCCGAGTTGTTTGCGATGAGTCTTTTTTCCGCGAGTGTTGGCGTTAATTACTAATCTTTTTTTTCTACAAATAATTTTCCAGTATCCTCTTCATTTTTATTGTGTTGTCACTTTCCTTTTTGTGCTTTCCACTTTCGCGTTCTTTTTCCCATTTTTTTCTCTCTCTTTTTTCGGAAGAACGCTGAGACCGGAAGCTTTCCTTTTTTTCTCCTCCTGTGTAAAGACCACAAGCAGAGGCCATCCACATTGGATCTGCTTTAATATCAACAGATCTTCAATTAAGGTACGTGAATCCTTTCATCATTGCACACCTTTAGCCTGTTCAGTGTGCTGAGTGCAGGATGTTTAGTCATTCTTCCTCCATCGCTAGTGATAGCTTTATTTGTGATAAGTGCAGATTAGTGAGCTCTCTGATGGAGGAAATTATAGTGTTAGAAGCACATGTCCAGGCTTTAGAGAAGGCCAGTGAGAATGAGAACAGTTTAGTTTCTGTAGGGGAAAGTCTGGACACCCTAGGTGAAGTTAGAAATCCCCCAACTCCGGCATTAGAGCCCTTACAGCCGGGTGAATGGGTGACAACTTGGTGGCATAAGCGTAGAGCCAAAACTACCACTGAGGTATTTGTGATAAGTGCAGATTAGTGAGCTCTCTGATGGAGAAAATTATAGTGTTAGAAGCACATGTCCAGGCTTTAGAGAAGGCCAGTGAGAATGAGAACAGTTTAGTTTCTGTAGGGGAAAGTCTGGACACCCTAGGTGAAGTTAGAAATCCCCCAACTCCGGCATTAGAGCCCTTACAGCTGGGTGAATGGGTGACAACTTGGTGGCATAAGCGTAGAGCCAAAACTACCACTGAGGTATTTGTGATAAGTGCAGATTAGTGAGCTCTCTGATGGAGAAAATTATAGTGTTAGAAGCACATGTCCAGGCTTTAGAGAAGGCCAGTGAGAATGAGAACAGTTTAGTTTCTGTAGGGGAAAGTCTGGATGCCCTAAATGGAGTTAGAAATCACCCAACTCCAGCATTAGAGCCCCTACAGCGGGGTGAATGGGTGACAACTTGGTGGCATAAGCGTAGAGCCAAAACTACCACTAAGGTTCGCCCATGGGAGCACCACTCCTCTCCGCATCATGTGTCGAACAGGTTTGCTCTCTTTAGTGATGTACCTACTGAGAAACCTCAAAGAGCTCTGGTTATAGGGGACTCTATCATACGGCATGTGAAATTAGCTCAGCCTTTAGGGGCACCAGCAGCTTTAGTCAGGTGTATACTGGGAGCCAGGGAGCCGGATAATCTTAGGGTCCTAGGCAAGCACAGGTTCTCAAAAGATAGTTATCCATGCAGGAGCTAATGATATGTGTCTTCGTCAGTCTGAGGTTACCAAGAGTAACTTTGTAGAGGTGTTTAAATTAGTGAAGGCAATGTCCAATGCTGTAGTATGCTCTGGCCCCATCCCAATGTGGCATGGCAATGTAGCTTACAGCAGGTTATGGTCGCTGAACTGCTGGCTGTCCAGGTGGTGCTCTGAAAACAGTGTGGGCTTTATACATAATTGGGCTAATTTTGAGGGCACTGCTGGCCTGTTAGGGTGGGACGGTATCCATCCCACTCGGGAAGGTGCTGCTTTCATTTCCTGCAGCATAGGTCATAGTCTCAGAACAGGCCTAGTTAATTTCTGACAATCCAGAGCCAAGGCCAGGGAGCAGACGAACAGGCTAAACCGACTGTCTGCTAGCTGCACAGAGTCGTCACTCAGGGTCCACTACATTGAGACTGTGTCTATTCCCCAAGCTCAACAAAAAGGTAGAAATATTCAGAGAGTTTTTTCCAGTAACCTAATCAATATAAAATTAGATCATACTGACTGTACAGCCATTGCCAGCACCTTTGATCTACTGGTAAAGGTGGGGCAATTAAATATTAGATCTCTTACATCTAAAGTGCTAAGGGTTAATGAACTCATTACTGTTCAGGAATTTAATGTACTTTGTTTAACTGAAACATGGATTAAGCCAAATGAATATATAGCATTAAATGAAGCGAGTCCTCCTGGATACAGTTATATACACCAGCCTCATCTAACTGGCAGAGGAGGAGGCGTCATGGTTATTTATAATGATTATCTAGGTGTAACACAAAAACATGGTTGTAAATTTAATACATTTGAAGTTCTTCATACTAATATAATGTATGTAGCCTCGAATAATAGGTCTACCCAGTTAATTCCGTTACTTATTATTTACAGGCCCCCGGGGCTATATTCTGAGTTTCTCTCTGAATTTGCAGATTTTATCTCAGATCTGGTTATTTCCTTAGACAAAGCTTTAGTTGTCTGAGATTTTAATATTCACTTCGATAACCCAGAAGACCCTTTGAAAACAGCGTTTGTGTCCATTTTAGATTCAGTAGGGATTAATCAGAATGTCATGGGACCGACCCATAATGGTGGTCACACCCTCAATCTAATACTAACATTCGGATTAAACATAGAAAATATAGTCATACTTCCACAGTCTGAAGTTATCTGAGATCATTATCTCATCTCATTCAAAATAAGTCTGAGTAATAATATATGCACCTCACCATGCTACTGTATTAAACATACATTCACATCAACTACTGCACAGAGCTTTATAAATGATCTCCCAGAGTTATCAACTTTGATTGGGTCACTGTCAGCCCCTGCAGAACTTGATCAGGCAACTGAATGCTTAGAGTCAATATTCCGCTGTACTTTAGATAATGTAGCTCCTCTTAAAAGGAAAATGGTCAGAGACAAAAAAATTAGCACCCTGGTATAATGATGACACTCGCACTTTAAAACAGACCATTCGAAAATTGGAATGTAAATGGCATCAAACGAAATTGGTAGTGTTCAAATTAGCATGGAAGGAGAGCTTCCTGAAGTATAGAAAAGCTCTTAGTGCTGCTAGATCAACATATCTGTCCTCCCTAATAGAATATAACAAAAATAATCCTAGATTCCTATTTAATACTGTAGCAAAATTAACCAGAAATAATTCCACTATAGACATATGCACACCTGTAGTATGTAGTAGCAATGATTTCATGAATTTTTTTAATGACAAAATTGAGAATATCCGACAAAAAATTCAAACTACTAATTTAAGGTCAGACAATGTAAGTGACCCTGTAGTTAACAATATAACTGTATCAGATCAGCAATTAGAATGTTTTAGAGAAACTGAATTACTTTCATTTATCTCGGCATCAAAAGCCTCAACTTGTGTACTAGATCCCTTACTTACATGTCTATTCAAACAGATAACACCTGAAGTAATTGAACCGCTTCTAAAAATAATAAATTATTCTCTTACGATTGGCTATGTACCCAAATCCTTTAAACTAGCAGTTATCAAACTCCTGATTAAAAAACCTGACTTTGATCCCTGTCAGCTGTCCAATTATCGGCCAATATCAAACCTCCCCTTTATCTCCAAGATCCTTGAAAAAGCTGTGGCACAGCAGTTATGCTCATATCTACCTAGGAATAACATCCATGAAATGTATCAGTCAGGATTTAGACCTCATCATAGCACAGAGACAGCTTTGGTTAAAGTTGGCATCTGATCAGGGCTGTGTCTCACTGCTTGTGTTGCTTGACCTTAGTGCAGCATTTGATACCATTGATCATTCCATTCTCCTGGATAGACTAGAAAATGTTGTGGGAGCTAAGGGAACGGCCCTCTCCTGGCTCAGGTCTTATTTAACTGATCGCTATCAGTATGTTGATGTAAATGGTGATATTTCTAGACATACTGAGGTAAAGTTTGGTGTTCCACAAGGTTCTGTCTTGGGTCCACTGTTTTTTCTTTATATATGTTACCTCTGGGTGATATTATTCGTGAACATTGTATTAGTTTCCACTGTTATGCTGATGACACACAGTATGTTTCTGCAAAACCTGATGAGAGACACCAGCTTAATAGGATTGAGGAATGTGTAAAGGACATTAGACACTGGATGCTTATTAATTTCCTTCTGCTTAACTCTGACAAGACTGAAGTACTTGTACTCGGACCACATGCAGCTAGAAGTAAGTTTTTTGATTACACAATAACTCTGGATGGCCTTTCTGTTTCTTCACGTGCAGCAGTAAAAGACCTTAGAGTGATTATTGACCTCAGTCTTTCATTCGAAACTCACATTAATAACATCACCCAGGTAGCTTTCATCTCAGAAATATTGCTAAGAGAAGAAGTTTAATGTCACTACATGATGTGGAAAAACTAGTTCATGCTTTCGTTACCTCCAGGTTGGATTATTGTAATGCCTTACTGTCTGGATGTTCCAATAAGTGTATAAACAAGCTCCAGTTAGTTCAAAATACAGCGGCAAGAGTCCTTACTAGAACTAGAAAATATGACCACATCACCCCTGTCTTATCCACTACTGCACTGGCTCCCAATCAAATTTTGTATTGATTATAAAATACTACTATTGACCTTTAAAGTACAGTACTGAATGGTCTCGCACCACAGTACCTGAGTGAACTTCTGGTCCTCTATGACCTGCCACGCCTACTTAGATCAAAAGGTGCAGGCTATCTGCCGGTACCTCGTATAGTGAAGGCTACATCAGGGGGCAGAGCCTTTTCTTACAAAGGCCCCACAGTTATGGAGCAGCCTTCCAAGTAGTGTTCAGAAATCAGACACAGTCTCAGTGTTTAAGTCTAGGCTGAAAACATATCTGTTTAGTCAAGCCTTTTGTTAATGATGTTTATGAGGTAAAGGTGTAGATCTGGAGGGTCCTCAGGCATAGAGCGTTTTGGTAAACTGGGATGTATGGATGCTGTCAGTTCCCCACTATCTTGCTCACTCGAGTTTGTTGACGGTGTAGTGGCTGGCTGCTTTATGTCCTGGGGCTCCCTCATGCCTGTGTTACCTTCTGGCTCTCCCCTTTTAGTTATGCTGTCATAGTTAGTTGCCGGAGTCCCTGCTTGTACTCAGTACAATATGTATACTGTTCCTACTTATTCAGGTGACATTGGGCATACCTAACAACCTTTTTTTTCTCTCTCTCTCCCCCCTCCCAAATCTGTCCCTCTGAGTTACATGTCGGTCCTGGGATCGAGATGCTGACCTCTTCTGCTCCTCGGACCTGCCTGATCCATCCTGGTGCCCTGTGTCTGGTTGGAGTCTCATCATATCACTCCTGTGAAGGGCGGCCCCATGTGGACAGTTGGGGGTCACGTCTGGAGGACGCTCTGGACTCTTGCAGTGGTGCTTTTGTGGCTGGGGACTGCAGTTGACTTGCTGACTTTAGGGCTGCGGTTGTTGTGAACTGTTTTGCGCTCGGGTTTCCGTCGGTGGGGGGTTTATAGCATCAATGAAGCTGACTTTATGTTAGGACTGTTAATGTTAGTCATGTTGTCTGTTGTTGCCCAAATGAGGATGGGTTCCCTTTTGAGACTAGTTCCTCTCAAGGTTTCTTCCTCATGTCTTATGAGGAAATTATTCCTTGTCACCGTCGCCACAGTCTTGCTCATTGGGGATAGAGTAGGGATAAAATTAGCTCATATTTTAAGTCATTCAATATCTGTAAAGCTGTTTTGCAACAATGTTTATTGCTAAAAGCGCTATACAAATAAACTTGATTTGACTTAATTTATCTCCATCGATTGTTCCTTTTGATTCGAGTGATTTTGCTTTGTCTATGAAAAGGAAATAGAATTAGCATAAAATAGTACTACTTAGTGATGTTTTTATTGCATGCTTTTAGACTGTGTTTGTACTCTATTTTGTCAAAGATCTTTATTGTTTGAACTGTGGGTGGCATGGTGGTGTAGTGGTTAGCACTGTCACCTCACAGCAAGAAGGTTCTGGGTTCAAGCCCAGTGGCTGACAGGGGCCTTTCTGTCTGGAGTTTGCATGTTCTTCCTGTGTCTGTGTGGGTTTCCTCTGGTTTTCCGCCCACAGTCCAAAGACATGCAGGTTAGGCTAACTGGTGGCTCTAAATTGAATGTGAATGGTTGTTTGTCTCTACGTGTCAGCCCTGCAATGATCTTGCAACTTGTCCAGGGTGTACCCCGCCTCTCGCCCATAGTCAGCTGGGATAGGCTCCAGCTTGCCTGTGACCCTGCACAGGATAAGCAGTCATGGATAATGGACTGATGGATAAAAGCAAGAATAATTAGAATATCAAAATATGTTAATAAAATATACTAATTATATTGCAAGAACTTACATGTCCTTGCATTCTGGATTTGTACAGCCCCGATTCCAAAATAGTTGGGACAAAGTACAAATTGTAAATAAAAACGTAATGCAATAATTTACAAATCTCAAAAACTGATATTGTATTCACAATAGAGCATATCAAATGTCAAAAGTGAGACATTTTGAAATTTCATGCCAAATATTGGCTCATTTGAAATTTCATGACAGCAACACATCTCAAAAAAGTTGTGACAGGGGCAATAAGAGGCTGGAAAAGTTCTCATCTCATCTCATTATCTCTAGCCACTTTATCCTGTTCTACAGGGTCGCAGGCAAGCTGGAGCCTATCCCAGCTGACTACGGGCAAAAGGCAGGGTACACCCTGGACAAGTCGCCAGGTCATCACAGGGCTGACACAGACACAGACAACCATTCACACTCACACCTATGGTCAATTTAGAGTCACCAGTTAACCTAACCTGCATGTCTTTGGACTGTGGGGGAAACAGGAGCACCCGGAGGAAACCCATGCAGACACGGGGAGAACATGCAAACTCTGCACAGAAAGGCCCTCACCGGCCACGGGGCTCAAACCCGGACCTTCTTGCTGTGAGGCGACAGCGCTAACCACTACACCACCGTGCCGCCCCGCTGGAAAAGTTAAAGGTACAAAAAAGGAACAGCTGGAGGACCAAATTGCAACTTATTAGGTCAATTGGCAATAGGTCATTAACATGACTGGGTATAAAAAGAGCATCTTGGAGTGGCAGCGGCTCTCAGAAGTAAAGATGGGAAGAGGATCACCAATCCCCCTAATTCTGTGCCGACAAATAGTGGAGCAATATCAGAAAGGAGTTTGACAGTGTAAAATTGCAAAGAGTTTGAACATATCATCATCATCATCATCTACAGTGCATAATATCATCAAAAGATTCAGAGAATCTGGAAGAATCTCTGTGCATAAGGGTCAAGGCCGGAAAACCATACTGGGTGCCCGTGATCTTCGGGCCCTTAGACGGCACTGCATCACATACAGGCATACTTCTGTATTGGAAATCACAAAATGGGCTCAGGAATGTTTCCAGAGAATGTTATCTGTGAACACAATTCACTGTGCCATCCGCCGTTGCCAGCTAAAACTCTGTAGTTCAAAGAAGAAGCCGTATCTAAACATGATCCAGAAGCGCAGACGTCTTCTCTGGGCCAAGGCTCATTTAAAATGAACTGTGACAAAGTGGAAAACTGTTCTGTGGTCAGACGAATCAAAATTTGAAGTTCTTTATGGAAATCAGGGACACAGTGTCATTCGGACTAAAGAGGAGAAGGACGACCCAAGTTGTTATCAGCGCTCAGTTCAGAAGCCTGCATCTCTGATGGTATGGGGTTGCATTAGTGCATGTGGCATGGGCAGCTTACACATGTGGAAAGACACCATCAATGCTGAAAGGTATATCCAGGTTCTAGAGCAACATATGCTCCCATCCAGACGACGTCTCTTTCAGGGAAGACCTTGCATTTTCCAACATGACAATGCCAAACCACATACTGCATCAATTACAGCATCATAGCTGCGTAGAAGAAGGGTCTGGGTACTGAACTGGCCAGCCTGCAGTCCAGGGGCCTCATGTACAAAGCTTGCGTACGCACAAAAATGCTACGTACGTCACTTTCTGCGCAAACATTCGTATGTGCAAAGATTGACTTGGCGTGGAAAAGTGCGGTACTCTACGCAAACCTCATGGCTGGCATACGCACATTTCTGGTGCATCTTGGTACTTGGCGACACTTAGAGGCAGAGCAACGCAACTACATTTAGGCCTACTCGGTCAAGAGTCATGACATGGTGATAAGAGGCATCCAAAAATGCATCGGAACATCAGGATGCGTGAATCGAAATGTATGTCAGTCATACGACATTGTCGAGACACATAATGCGAGACTGTTGGGTAAATGCCAACAGATCCATCAACCATCCCTTCCATATTGTAATTACGGGAAATGAGAAACCCCAGCAATATCATTTCGATATTATTCCCATTGACTATTGGTTAATTAATTAAATTAAAGAATGCACATGCAGGACCATGCATTGCAGCTAGCTTAATAGATCTTCCTCGCGCATTTGCCGCGAGGTGTCAGACTGAAATATTATTAGTTGATGTTGCGTGGGGTAGCCTTATCACATAATTACCAAGATCAATATATGAAACGATTTCCAAGTGCGTACAAATCAGACACAACCGCGGTGTGTGGCGTGTTACACAATGTGGCGCAGCGGCACGGCGTGCCAATAATGGAGCGAGACCTGCTGGAGGACCCAGACCCTGGGCCTCACAACGAGGTGCCACAGTGACATGGCATACAAACCCGGCAGCACTTAATAGCCACAGTGTGAAAAGGTAAGGACAGACGGGACATGGGACACCATTCATTTTTTAAGATATTCTTTTAATGTGGGGCGGCACGGTGGTGTAGTGGTTAGCACTGTCGCCTCACAGCAAGAAGGTCCTGGGTTCGAGCCCCGGGGCCGGCGAGGGCCTTTCTGTGTGGAGTTTGCATGTTCTCCCCGTGTCTGCGTGGGTTTCCTCCGGGTGCTCCGGTTTCCCCCACAGTCCAAAGACATGCAGGTTAGGTTAACTGGTGACTCTAAATTGACCGTAGGTGTGAATGTGAGTGTGAATGGTTGTCTGTGTCTATGTGTCAGCCCTGTGATGACCTGGTGACTTGTCCAGGGTGTACCCCGCCTTTCGCCCGTAGTCAGCTGGGATAGGCTCCAGCTTGCCTGCGACCCTGTAGAAGGATAAAGCGGCTAGAGATAATGAGATGAGATGAGATTCTTTTAATGTGTTATTCAGTTCCTTCAATTCCTCGCGGATTCCCTCGAGGTTGTCATTAATCGCCTCTATCCCCTTTAAAATGTCCCCCTGCGACTCAAGGACCGCGCGCGTCAGCACCCGGCCTGTGGACCCGGCGACAGGGGCAGGCGGTGGAGAAGGGGGGCAGGTGACAGTGACGCTGGATCCGCTCGGCTGGGGGTCCTCTTCCTGCTCGGGTGGGATGGACTGGGGGCCTCCTGTTGTTCCCTGGCACCCTGCTAGAATACATTTGTCATTAAAATCCTATTGTGGAAAATATGTGCACGTTTTATTTCTGGTTACATGTGGCTAGGAATATTGGGCCTACTAAGAGAGGAAGACATTTCCTCAAATACAGGGTGTCCCCGAAAAAATGTACACATTAGAGCACTAAAGGTGTTTTTTGTTTTCAAAACCCATGTAACTCAAATAGACACTCATTGTGGCGCAGGCACTGCGGACGATGCGAATCATACTGTTATCTTGGTATAGGCTACATTCACATTCAGTGGCATACAATCAGTGACCGTTGCATGTCTCATAGCATACACTTTGAACATCACTTTAATTGGAGGTGACAGAACAATTAAGTGATGTATGTGAATTCTATTACACTGTGCTAAAGGCAGGGATTAACGCGAATAAATGTTAATGTTAAATGTTAATAATAAATGTTAAATGTTAATTTGATTAACGCGAGATTTCTAACATTTAATTAACATTAACGCGTTAGTAAAAGTTGCCATGTCTTTTACCTAACGCGGGCCTTACTGCAGGTCTATTTATGCTAATTAACATATTCAGTGTGGAATAATTGAGGGAGGAGACGGGGCGGGGAACGGGGCTCATGCATGTGCACCGAATTCCACGTTGATTGGGATGTACAACAGGAGAGTGCGTGGAAACCTTCGTACGCACTGATTGATACATCCGGATTTTTTTGGTCGTACGCAAATTTCCCGATTTTGACGTGCGCACATATTTAGTGGGAAATCCACGCAGGTCTTTGTACATGAGGCCCCAGATCATAAAATGGAAGATACGACAAAAAAGACCTAAGACAGTTGAGCAACTAGAATCCTACATTAGACAAGAATGGGTTAACATTCCTACCCCTAAACGTGAGCAACTTGTCTCCTCAGTCCCCAGATGTTTACAGACTGTTGTAAAGAGAAAAGGGGATGTCTCACAGTGGTAAACATGGCCTTGTCCCAACTTTTTTGAGATGTGTTGTTGTCATGAAATTTAAAAATCACCTAATATTTCTCTTTAAATGATACATTATCTCAGTTTAAACATTTGATATGTCATCTATGTTCTATTCTGAATAAAATGTGGAATTTTGAAACTTCCACATCATTGCATTCCATTTTTATTTACAATTTGTACTTTGTCCCAACTTTTTTGGAATCGGGGTTGTACATCATCCAACATGGCGGCAGGTGCTTACGTCACACTGTTTTTGTCATGTGGTTGCACAGGAAGTATTGACCAGTGAGGGTTACAATGCTGGGATTTGAACTCATAACCTCCAAAGAGTAACCCAAAGCCCCTGAGCCATCACTTCCCCAACATGAGCTGCGTGCATATGAATTGGGTAGGAGTTATAAACCTTTCAGAGATGTGATTTCTGGATCTCCATGGTTTGAACCTGAACTCAGATCACTGTCTGTCCTGAGTTTCTCATGTTCTTGATGTCTCCAAGTGGATTTCATCCACGATTCTCCAATATTCTCCTCCCCCCTTCCAAAAACATTCAATTAGGTGGATTGGCTGCTCGAAATTGGTGTTTGTGATGCCCTGTGATGGACTGTTTCTCTATCCAGGGTGTATTTCTGCTTTATGGGTTATACACACAGGAAGCAATTCACATGTTGCGATGACAGGTGAAACAACCACAGGTGATGCGAAGTGGAAGTGGGTGAGTACAGAGTTAAACTGCTCTCAACTTTGAGACGAAGCAATTGAGGCAACTGTCAATGGGAGCAGGAGGATACCATTGATCCACAGACAATGCCAACACTGAAGTTCCTCAAAACATTTACTGTAAGGAGGCAATGTCCACAACTTTGGTTCCTATGTAATTCATAGGAATTGAGCTGCTGTCAGAACATGATTATTTAAAGCGCCAAGACATTGGATTTGTTATTTTGGTGAAACATTTACCTAATCATTTTTATTTACAAAGAGTTATCTGATTTTTGAGATGAAGAATCAGTGATATAACCAGTCCAGTCACTGTGCTCACTCGATATTTCAACAGTTAACTAGGCAGGCAGCCTAAAATGTGCCTTAACAAAGCATTACAGAAACCAAAAATAGTTATGTCTTTGCTCTATAAACTATGCTATCTGTGAACTAAAAGAAATTAAGCATGGGAGAATTGTCATTGTTGAAGCATAGCTCTGTTCATGTACATACAGTTGTGAGATATGGGTGCAATCCTAATCCCCTCCCACCCCTTGGCCCTGCCTCTCGTTTTGGAGTGTCCTTGACTGGGTAGTGGCCCTTCAAAATAGAGCTACGATAGATAGATAGATAGATAGATAGATAGATAGATAGATAGATAGATAGATAGATAGATAGATAGATAACTGTCATTCACCTGTACATTCAAAATGCAAATTTGAACAGAATTTCATTCCACTGGCTTATATCAACAAGTGCCACATATAATTCATTCTCATCTCATTACCTCTAGCCACTTTACCCTGTTCTACAGGGTCGCAGGCAAGCTGGAGCCTGTCCCAGCTGACTACGGGCAAAAGGCGGGGTACACCCTGGACAAGTCGCTAGGTCATCACAGGGCTGACACATAGACACACAACCATTCACATTCACACCTATGGTCAATTTAGAGTCACCAGTTAACCTAACCTGCATGTCTTTGGACTGTGGGGAAACCGGAGCACCCGGAGGAAACCCACATGGACACGGGGAGAACATGCAAACTCTGCACAGAAAGGCCCTTGCCGGCCACAGGGCTCAAACCCGGACCTTCTTGCTGTGAGGCGACAGCGCTAACCACTACATCACCATGCCGCCTCGCCACATATAATTATTGCACATAATCCAGTAATCAAAAATATCAAATTTACAACTAAATACTAAAAAAGCTGAATAAAATAATCTTCTATAGAATAGATTATACTAACTATACTAGATATACTAAGTATATTGCACAATAAAGAATTTACTGCAGCATGTAAGAGATTGTACATCATCCACATAGTGAAGTCTTATCCAGATATATATAGTAGGGGATTATTTAGAGTTCAGGAGTCTGATGGCTTGGGGAAAGAAGCTGCTACAAAACCTGGTTCTTCTGTTTCAGATATTGAAGAACCTCTTGCCAGAGGGCAACAGGAAGAACAGTCTGTGATGCGAATGGATGGGGTCTTTTATTGTTCTGGGCCCTGGTCAGATAGTGTTCAACTGCAATGTCTTGGATGGAAGGCAGAGACATCCTGAACTTTTCCACTGTCCTCACCACTCTTCACATGATCTTCCAGTCTGAGTCTTTACAGTCCACAAACCAGACAGAGATGCAGCTGATCAGTACGCTGTCTGTAGATTTCAACCCCCTATACAAGGTGTAGGGGTTGAAATCTTCACCTAGGAAATGGGACACCACTCATTCTGTCATCAGTGGTGACAACATTCATCCATCTATCCATTATCTGTAGCTGCTTATCCTGTTCTACAGGGTCGCAGGCAAGCTGGAGCCTATCCCAGCTGACGATGGGCGAGAGGCAGGGTGCACCCTGGACAAGGCGCCAGGTCATCGCAGGGCTGATATGTAAAGACAAATATCCATTCACACTCACACCTATGGTCAATTTAGAGCCACCAATTAGCCTAACCTGCATGTCTTTGGACTGTGGGGGAAACCAGAGCACCCAGAGGAAACCCATGCAGAGACTAGGAGAACATGCAAACTCCACACAGAAAGGCCCTCATCGGCCACTGGGCTTGAACCCAGAACCTTCTTGCTGTGAGATGACAGTGCTAACGACAACACCACTGTGCCACCCCTCCGGTGAGAACATTATCAATATAAATAAACCTAAAATATATAACTGCTGTATAAAATACAGATGATATTTCATTGATATGTATCGATAAGAAAAAAAAGGTGCAAAGACTTCAAAAATAAGGGGCATAAATCAAAACAAGAACTGAGATATATCCTCACTAAATTTTCTTGCTATTTTACTACCGTACTTTTTTTTTTTTTACGTGACAAGAAAAAAATAATTTGAAATCATTTATAAAGCAAATAAAGGAGGGATCCCAGAGAGATTTCCACAATACCGGTGCAGATTAATCTACTGATAATGGAAAGGAAGTATGTTTACACATCGTGTGGTCCTGCCCATTGACATTTCTGCACTGCACTGATATCAGAAGAGTGAGGAAGTGCAGAAAAATTGCTGCTGGATGGCTTTTCAAGCTTCATACACAGGACATGGAAATAAACACTCACAAATCATCATTTACATGAAGTTCTACTGACATTATGAATAGAGATTTTTCCGAAATGCTTGTTAGAACTGTCTGATTATGTATTCCTTTGTACATACATGAAAGAAAGATATTGTTATGCCCCAGAGGGGAACCGTCAGGGCCTTCTAGGTCTTCCAGGAAGGCCCACACTTATCAGCATTTCAAATGTTTAATTTATTTCATTCTTTCATAATTTCATTATAATTATTCTCTTCTAATTTTAATTCAGCCTCATTTTCTATCAAATTTGCTTCAGAAATGAAAGTGTTACTGTCCTGAAAACATTAAAATCGAGTTATCCAGTGAGATTGTTTTTGTTTGTTGTCTCTAGGCTAAGAGTTAGCTGGCTCACTCATTGGTTAGGACTTCATTGCTGGGACAGAAGGCCATCGCAGTGTATGTTTATGTAGGAAGTGACCAGATGAATTGACCAATCAGATTTTGATGTATAGTGGGAGGGACCAAAAATGTATCGCCCACAGCCTTCTCGAAGGCCAACGCGAGCTTAACCGTGAGTCGGCGCTGTCAGCGCAGCAGTGACGTCACCTTCCAGCCGGTGTAGCATTCATCAGGAGTGTTAGCAAATGCTAATAAAGCAGTCAAGCCAGTGCCATCAAGAGCAAGTTGCACAGGCTAATGACCGACAAACTAAGATTTCTGTCTCCAGACTCTTCTTCCATGCTGCACGCTCGCTACAGTATTTTTCACTTAGACTTAAGTATTCATTTTTGTCTGTAATTTACTTAGTTACTTTTCAGTTAAAATTAACATCGACAGCTACACACAACGGAGCAACCTGGCAGCCTGCTGCTAATCCCTTGCAAAATCCTTTGCCCTGTTGCTTTTTTCATGTGTCTGGTTAAGTTTTGGCTGAGCTGAAGCCCCAGCTATAATAGTAATGGTTCGCCACTGTTATGCCCCATCTAGGGGTATCTGAGACATGAGATGAAAAATAGGGCCCAAGTCCAAGCAGCCACAAGAACAAACCAATTTAAGGTGACAATTTTTTTTTTAAATCTCCATCAAGAAAAATATAACAGTTTGGGTTTAACTTCAGGGTGGACCAAAGGCAAAATAACAAACAAAACTAGAGGTACTGTGCCAAGGGCACAGTAGTATCCCATTTCCACACCTGAGGCCCTGGGATAAAGGTCAAGGTCACAGAACTGAGAGAAATGAGGCCACTTGTCTGGAATCTGATGACAAAGGGAAAAGGATATAATGCTTCCATGTTTAATAAGATTTACTAAGTCCCTATCGTTCATTAATTTCTTGATGCAGGCCAGTGAAAAATTTGCAGATCATCGATCTGACCTGTCAAGATCACTCCAGGGTAAAACCAATGAAACCAATGAAAGCCCATATATGACTTCCTATTCATGGTTAATAGTAACTATGGCTTTATCTTGCTCCATTTTTGAGATATAGGCCATTGAAAATATGTGACCTAATATTGACCAAGGTCAATAGGTCAAAACTATAAATATTCATTAACACATGTTTTTCTATGGCAAAGGAGCAAAGCTAGCTGAAAGACCCTGAAAAATAGACAAAATTCTGACTTTTTGTTATAGAGTCATCTAATTGACAAGTTCAAGGTCATGTAACTCAGTGAAAATAGGTCAAATTGCTTAACTGATGCAAACTATTTTGAAGCCCCCCCCTCATAGGTTCTCCATACCCAATTTGGTGAAAAGTCATGAAAAAAATGAGGGAGGAGTAGCGATTTAACATGTAAGTGACCTTTGACCTAATTCTGGCAAAGGGTCAAGGTCAGAGGTCAAATGAGTGCAAAAAAAGTGTAAAGGTATAAGGGCCATGGAAGATAGCATGAAAGAATTTTGTCTAGCTTATCCTGGTACTGTACCAGGTGGTCCCATACATAGCCATTCCTGAAAATTTTATGACATGATGTAATGTGACATCATGCATGATATGGAGATCACAGATGGTCACTACCTATGTGCACACCAAGTTTCATCCAGACATCTTGAAAACTGAACAAGAAATGACCCTTGTCTAACTACTACTACGACGTGTACATTAAACCTAAGCAATTTCAAGATTCTATTTCCACTTCAGTGGAAGTAGGATAACAAGTCTAACTTGGAAGTAAATCTGAACCTATTAGAAACAAAAGAAACCAAATGACAAAACACTTACCTCCCTAACTACATAGCCATGGTTAGAGAAGCAGCTTTGGGACCAAAAGGTCAATGGTTCGATTCCCTGGACCAGCAGGAATGGCTGAAGTGCCCTTGGGCAAGACACCTAACCCCCAACTGCTCCCCAAGCTGCTCTGGGTATGCTGTACGTCACTCTGGATAAGCGCGTCTGCTAAATGCCTGTAATATAATGCAACTTAAAACAGGATAATGGAACTGGCAGTCCACCCCTACTACCCTAACAGAAGCTAACAAATGAAAAATACAAGAGGAATCTAATATGTGGCTGGTTGGAAAATGAGGAGATGAGGAAATGCCCTTCTGCTTCCCTCTGTCTCCATCTTGAGTGTATTTATAGCTGATGACCTGGTGGGGCAGCTAATCATCCATCAGACTGAAATATGAACCCACCAATCAGTGTGCAGTGGTGGAGACAATCCACCAATCCTCCTCCTGTCTTCATACACATAGGCAGAACATATGAAAAAAAAAAAACTTAAACACAAATTACAACCACAGTCGTAACCATACTGTGATGGACTTTAAAATTGTTTTGCATGATTACTGTATTTGCAAAGATATTTACATGTATCAGCTTCTTTTCTTGTACCAGTAGCCATGTTGCATGTTACACTACCTCAGTTTGCAAAGTATTCTGGGAATTTTCTTCTCCCATTCCATTTGGAGTCTTCATCTGAAAATGCTCCATTTCGAGATGAGTACTATACCCCGATCCCTAAAAGAAACAGGATACTCCACCCTAAGCAGGAGCATACAAAATGGAGAGAGAGGGCCAAGTGTTAGGGCTATGAATTGGAACTTGGGAATTGGGATTAGGCCATGGTCTTGTAGGGAACTCATCGGCTACTGCTTGTTTCACTTGGGAACACTCAGGGTGGGAAATATATAAGAGGGTTACCTAGGTAAGCAGATCCTGGAATGTCCATGCAAGAAGTGAATCACTTTATATGTGGACACCCTAATGACAAACTTTCAGCAACAAATGCCCCTTTTCCACCAAAGCAGTTCCAGGGCTGGTTCGGGGCCAGTGCTTAGTTTGGAAGCGGGTTTCTGTTTCCACTGACAAAGAACTGGCTCTGGGGCCAGAAAAACCGGTTCCAAGCTAGCACCAACTCTCTGCTGGGCCAGAGGAAAGAACCGCTTACGTCAGCGGGGGGGGCGGAGTTGTTAAGACCAACAACAATAACAAGACCGCGAAAGATCGCCATTTTTAAGCGACGAGAAGCAGCAGCTGTACAAACGCGAAGTCATCCATTATTATTATTATTGTTGTTGCTGCTGCTGCTTCTTCCGTGTTGTTTTTGCTTCGATATTCGCGCCAAGGTTTATGCAAACGTAGCGATGTAACTGACGTATACAGCAACGTAATGACGTATACAATGACGTAACTGACGTATACAGCAACGTAATGATGTGGCTCCGCTTAGCACCGTGAGCTATGGAAAAGCAAACTGGTTCTCAGCTGGCTTGCAAGTTGAACGAGTTGTGAACCAGCACCAGCACTGGCCCCGAACCAACCCTGGAACTGATTTGGTGGAAAAGGGGTATCAGTGACGACAGACTGAGAAGCTCAGAGCCTGAGTTCTCTCACTTCCCAGACACACATCCCTGTATGTTCCCGAACCAACTGTGAGATATACTGTATAATCTTTCCAGCAGGATAAACTCCTCCTGCAGGATTGATTGGATTTCGATCAAACTCACATACAATGTTCCTCAGGTGGATGTGCATAAAAGTTGTCAAGATGGGGTCGCCACCTGTCATATTTATGAATTTATGGGCGTCTTGGCCAGTATGAGCTACAGCCTCATTGAGGCTATTTTATATTCATCATTAACTTAGCTGGCTGTCAACCTGAGGTAAAACGAAAAGCTAACCCTTCGGTCTGCCATCATCTGTCTATTTTTCCTGACAAATTCTTCTTCTTCCGTTATTTGGGATACAGCTGACTTATAGGATAATGTAGTGTAGTATGTAGTACATTTGTACACTATGGAGGTAGTAAATCATCAAGGTACCATAAGACTCATATTAAGTGCCTACTGAGTATTCATATCTTAGACAGTATGGCAGTATGAGTATTCTGATGTGTCTTTAGTCTTTTCCCTGCTCTAATACACCGACTTCAATGCAGCGGAGGCTGGTAATTACCTGATTAATTGGCTCATGTGTGTTAGAGCAAGAAAAATTGTGTAGGGTAGGGTGTAAGTCAGGACCAGGTTTGGAAACTTCCAGTTGAGAGAAGTGATTTAAACTATAAGAAAGCCTCCAGAAATGTTCAGTTATTAAGATTATCTGCAGTGTTTCACGAAACTGCGGTGTGAGGGGGGACAAAATCTAGCACGCCTTCTGAAATGGGTTTTCAAAGTGGTCAAGGCCTGCAGGAGAGCCCACACACACCAAAGTCACTCATTCTGTATACTCTAGATCTGCTGCTTCATCGCACAGTCCCACTGAACAAAAAGACTGGAGAAAAAGTATTGTGTATTCTTCTAGGCAGAGATCCAAAAAGCATGGCTCTACTCTCTCTCTCTCTCTCTCTGCCTGTCTCTGTTTTTGCACACTTGGCTGCACCCTCTGAAGAGGACATGGAGCTGAAGTATCACTTCTTTCTTCTCCATCTCCCTAAAGGTGGAGTCTGTTCTCCTTTTGTACAGTCAGTGCTGCAAGACGCCATCGCTCACTTGGTCTTGCTCTGTGTGTGTGTGTATGTGTGTGTGTGTGCTTTTGAGATGATTCAAGTCAACTTCATTGTGATTCAATTCATGTTCCTCTATACAGTGGCATTGAGTATCTGGCCTGCAAGACAATACAGAGGCATAGAACTGTGCAAATAATGTGACAAGCTTAGGATAAGATAAATTACTGACAAATGCAGCACAATACAATACACACTTACATTTACATTAGAGTTATTCATTATGCACACACTTTTATCTACTCAATGGTGAGGCATAATACAATACAAGTGCAACTGAACGACTTTTGATCTTCATTGGTGTCCACTGTTTACTTTTAAAATTTAAACCACACTATGCTGGTCAGGTTGTACTTTTCGTAACAGTTTCCTAGATCACCCCTAATGCATTAATGCTTAATGCTCATCTCTAACTACAGGCAGTGATGCAGTGGTGCTTTAGTCCTTTAGTTTTCCCAGGTTTCTCACCTCATCATCTGTACACTTGGTTCAAACACATCAGCTTCCAAAGCTTCATGCTAATACCACAGTCAACACCATGACACTCAAAACATCATCAAAACATGAAAATGGAGAGAATGTTGACTGCATACTGTGCTAAATTATATTAAAATACAAGGTGTTCTTTTCCTGTGCAAGGTTTTGGCCTGAAGTCCAAGAGCATGTAATTGACTCTAACAATCTATTCATCTTCTGTAACCACTTGACTGTGTCATGGCTGTGTTAGATCCAGAGCTTTTCCCAGGAACACTGTGCATGGAGTAGGAATACACCCTGGACGTAGCCAGTCTCCCTACTGGCATGTTTTGGGAGGTGGGAGCAAACCTGTTTTGTAACTTGTAAAAAAATGAGAGACAAGGCGAAGAAAGAAGCTAGAAAAAACAGCTGATGTTATAACATTGCCTTTATCCATTAGCCTAATGGTAGAGAACGCTACAGTTCAGCCTAATTTCCAAACAGTCTCACAACAATTAATGTATTTTCCAGCTAGGGCAATAATGCTCTTGATTAGAAATGGGTTCCGTCCGTCTGTCCGTCCGGTCATGTTTTCATTTCCGGGCCATATCTTTAAAACTACTGAAGATATCTTCATGAAACTTTGTATACATATCAAGCAACATGTGAACTGGTGCCTTTTGCTGTTTTGGATTTTTGAAAAAAAAAGTATTTTTCAAAATTTTACATAAAAATTAGATTTTGACTTAGTTTCTAAGAGCAATGTTAATTTCCAGAGCATATATCCAAAACTATTCATGATACGGATTTGAAATTTGGTATACACGTTAACAAGGTGATGTAGGTGTGCCTTTTCAAACTAAGAAATTTGAGAAATTTAAATTTTTCATGTTTCCATGGAAACAATTTCAGACTTAGTCTCTCAGGTTAGTCTTAGGGGTAAGTTTTGTTTCTGGAGCAGAACTTGAAAACTGAGTGGTATGGTCTTGACAATTGGCATATGCGTTGATTAAGTAATGTACGGTACTATATGTGCCTTTT
The DNA here is from genome assembly GCF_027579695.1 of Neoarius graeffei. Taxonomy (NCBI): domain Eukaryota; kingdom Metazoa; phylum Chordata; class Actinopteri; order Siluriformes; family Ariidae; genus Neoarius; species Neoarius graeffei. The sequence goes on along the minus strand of NC_083584.1, from coordinate 16,947,837 downwards.
GATATAAAGAAATGTGAGAAATTTTAATTTTTAGCTCACCTGGACCAAAGGTCCAGTGAGTTTATGCGATGGGCTGCTGAGGTCAGTGTTAAGAGGTAGGGTTGGTTTCCTGCAGCAGAACTTAAAAAAATGTTACAAATAATATCTTGAAACTTGGTATATATTTGGTATATAGAAGAAGAAGAAGAAGAAGAAGAACCTTTATTCGTCACATGCACACTTCAAGCACAGTGAAATTCATCCTCTGCATTTAACCCATCTGAAGCAGTGAACGCGCGCACACACTCAGAGCAGTGGGCAGCCACACCAGGGTGGGGGATATAGATGACTGTCTTCTTGTTAGATTTTGTTGCTGTCCAGGATGCATTGGGACACTTTTGTATACACACTACACATGTGGTCATGTGCATGCAGATGCTCTGAGTCTGAGTGTCTCCAACACATGGGACCCTGTTCACATCTGTACTCGGCACTGCATGCGTGGATCACCCAGGACTTGTGTTAATGCCAGGTATGAAAGGGGTCACAGTGTGTAACAGCTGTGGTTACATTCATTCTAAGTAAGTTTTGTGAAAACTTTGTTGTTATTATTGTTTATATGGTAAGCACAGCTGGGGAAGCCATGGCCTAATGGTTAGAGAAGCAGCTTTGGGACCAGAAGGTTGCAGGTTCAATTCTCTGGACCACCAGGAATGGCTTTAGTGTCCTTGAACAAGGTACCTAATCCCCACCTGCTACTCTGGGTATGTTGTATGTCATTCTGGATAAGAGTGTCTGCAAAATGCCATTAATGATGAATTGGTTTCAGCTGCATTGCAGCAAGCTCTGCCCATTAATTACTTATTTGCATCACATGCATGTGACATGTTTACAGGTGTTGTGGTGATAAGAAAATGAAATTTTTATTAAAAGGCAGGAAATCAGCATTATTCAAGATCCGAGCAAAGGAAGTTGAGTTAGAGGAGCTTGTGTCTGAGAGCACTGCTATAAAAATAAATAAATTCATTAATTAAAAACCCTGGCATGGAAAACAAAACAAGTTTCATCAGAGGAAAATTGTGGTGCAATGAATGGTCCTCTTTTGCAATCTTTTGTTTTTACTGAAATTAATGGTGTCATATAGGTGTAACATAGACAGTAATGGAACTGTGGTCTGTTTTATAAATAAAACCGTTTAAGGTTAAAACCAAGTGAAACTCCGAACCTTATCAGCATGTAGTGATGTGTACTCAAAATATTGCTGGATTTTTATTTTATTTTAGAACTGAACTGTTAGGCTCATAAGACTTCAGATTTAATTAAAGAGTCATTTATGAGTTTGTGCAAGCCAAGTTTCCATCGTGAGCAAATGCTTAATACAAATAAATCAAGCTGAAAGGGATTAATCAAACTCTGAAAAGCAAAATACCAAAATAAACCAATGGTGTGATTTAATTTTTAAAAACAGAGAAAAATGTAAAAAAAAAAAAACTAATCTCCAAGATCCTCAGTCCATCTGCTCAACACTCATGATCCAGGTCAGTGCTTTACTGTATGTACATGTGGCAGTGGGGACATGGCCAAGCAGCAGTCTGTGAATGGAGGGCAGGGTCGGGGAAGGTAAGTGGCTAAGTCATTTCACCTGCTGTCAATTAATGTGTGTGTGTGTGTGTGTGTGTGTGTGTGTTTGTTACAGGGATGGAGCATAAAAGGAAGGAGAGAGCAGAGAAAAGGGGCTCCCTCCCGACCACAGCACATGTGTGCGTGTTGAGTGAAAGCTGAAAAGCTGAAATCAGTGAAATAAAGCATTTGTGTGTGACCATCAACTCTCTCCTGCCGTGCTTCTGTGCTTCGCCCACATCAGGAACTGCTACAGTGGTGCCGAAACCCGGGAGCACAGAAGGGAACTATCCCATGGAGTCCTCCCCATTCGAAGAACTCATCCTTGCCCTCGCTACCGCCCAGCAGAACCAGCATCAAGCGCTGATCGCCCTCCGAAAGGAACAGGAGCAACACTTCGAAGCCTTGATGCTGGCCCAGCAGGAAGATCGCCAGGCATTCCGGCACCTGCTCACGTCAGCAGGGGTATCGACCATCACTGCAGCCGGCACCCTTACGAAGATGGGCCTGCAGTATGATCCAGAAGTGTTCCTCGCTCTCTTTGAGCAAACAGCCGAGGTGCGGGGGTGGCTGGTGGAGCAGCGCGCGGCACGCTTCCTCCCGCTCCTGACTGGCAAGGTGCAGCTCACAGCACAGCAGCTCCCTGCTGACAGCTGACTGGTGTATGCTGACCTGAGGAAAGACATCCTGCAGCGGGTCGACCGCTCCCCAGAACAACATTGCCAGCACTTCCGGACGCTGGCATTGGAGGAGGTCAGCCAGCCGTTTGCATTTGGCCAGCAACTCTGGGACGCCTGCCGGCGGTGGCTGAGGGCAGAAGACCACGACGCTGATGAGATCATTGATCTGGTGGCACTGGAACAGTTTATCTCTCAACTTCCGGAAGGAACGGCGGAATGGGTCCAGTGTCATCGCCTGGCGTCGCTGGACCGAGCCATCAAGCTGGCGGAGGACCATCTGGAGGCAGCTCTGACGGCAGGCAGATGAGGCGTCTCCCCTCACTTCTCTTCTCTCTCTCTCTCTCTTTCCTCCCCGTCTCTCGTTCCCCTTCCCACCCCGTACCCCATTCTCCTCCCCAGCTGGCCTGTTGCACCCGTGGTGTCCTCCATGTCTGTGTTGTCTCCCCCTCAGGTGAGTGACTCCCATAACGGCAGTGCAAAGGGAAAGCCTGGGCCGGTGTGCTGGCATGGCGGGGAATCAGAGCATCTCCAGAGTCGGAGCTCCGCAAGGGAGGTGGGAGCTGTAATCCGGATCCCTGATGCGCCAGAAACTGCCCCCAATTGGGCCGGAATGTATCACATACTGGTAAGTGTTCATGCTTTGGTGGATTCCGGTTGTAATCAGACCTCAATTCACCAACACCTGGTGCAAGGTGAGGCATTGGGGAGAGCACAAGCAGTGAAAGTGTTGTGTGTGCATGGGGATGTTCACAATTATCCCTTAGTGCCTGTCCGTATTCTATTCTGGGGCCAAATGCATAGAGTAAAGGTGGCGGTTAGTCCTCATCTCACCCACTCATTGGTTTTGGGCACTGATTGGTCAGGGTTTAAAAAGCTGATGGAATATTTAACATATAGTGGGTCCTGCACTAGTAGGTCACCGGAAGATCCTGGTGTGGCATTGACTGGAAAAGCTGTCACAGAGCCGTCTACATCAACACCACGTCAGAGTGAGGAGCAGCCCACTCCTCCTCCCTCTCTCGGGGATTCCCTTGGGGATTTCCCATTACAGCAGTCGCGAGATGAGACTCTGTGGCATGCGTTTGACCAAGTGAGAGTAATCAATGGTCAAACTCTTCAGCCAAGCACGGCACCCGGCCTTCCCTTATTTTGCTATTATTAAAGATAGATTGTACCAAGTGATGCAGGACACTCAAACTAGTGAACAAATAACTCAATTGTTAATTGCAAAGAGCCATAGGGAACTCGTATTCCATGCGGCTCACTTTAATCCCATGACTGGACACTTAGGGCAAGATAAAACACTAGCCCGAATAAAGGCTTGGTTCTATTGGCCAGGGATTTGCGGGGATGTTCATCAGTGGTGTGCAGCATGCCGTGAATGCCAATTAGTAAATCCCACAGCCACTCCAACTCCATTGCACCCTCTTCCTCTAATCAAGACCCCGTTTGAGCGAATTGGGATGGATCTCGTCGGGCCATTAGATTGGTCAGCATAGGGATATTGCTTTATTTTAGTTCTGGTGGACTATGCAACATGATATCCGGAAGCAGTTCCTCTCCGCAATATCTCAGCACGCAGTATTGCGGAAGTGCTCTTCCGCTTTATCTCCCGGGTCGGGATTCCGAAAGAAATCCTGACAGACCAAGGCACTTTGTTTATGTCATGCACACTGCGCGAACTGTATGGGTTATTGGGGATTAAGTCTATCCGCACCAGTGTCTATCACCCACAAACAGATGGCTTAGTAGAGTGATTTAACCAAACACTCAAGAACATAATCCAGAAATTTGTAAGCGAAGATGCATGTAATTGGGATAAGTGGCTCGAGCCCCTGTTATTCGCAGTACAAGCGGTCCCGCAAGCATCCACGGGTTTTTTCCATTTGAATTATTATATGGTCGTAAGCCACGTGGCATTCTGGATGTGCTACGGGAAAATTGGGAGGAGGGACCTTCACCTAGCAAAAATGAAATCCAGTACATTCTTGACCTGTGTGCAAAACTCCACACCCTCATGCACCTAACCCAGGAGAATTTGTGGCAGGCACAAGAATGTCAAATCTGGCTGTATGACAGGGGTAAGTGCCATAGAGAGTTCATGCCGAGAGACAAAGTGCTCGTATTATTGCCCACATCGAGCTCCAAATTAGTTGCCAAGTGGCAAAGGCCCTTCGAGGTCACATGGCGAGTCGGGGATGCCGACTATGAGGTGAGGTGAACAGATAGGAGTGGGGCATTGCAAATCTACCACCTCAACCTTTTAAAACACAGGAATGAGGGGGTCCCCATGGCGTTGGCATCAGTAGTCCCGGAGAAGGTGGAGCTGGGGCCGGAGGTGAAAAAGATAACATCTTGGACTACTCCGGTCCCTTGTGGAGACCACCTCTCACCGGCCCAACTCACGGAGGTGGCCAAGTTGCAAAAGGAATTTTCCAATGTGTTCTCGTCCCTTCCTGGTCGTACCCACCTCATAGAACACCACATTGAAATGCCCTCGGGGGTGGTAGTGCGTAGCCACCCTTACCTCTTGCCCGAACACAAGAAAAAGGTGGTTCGGGACAAACTCAAGGCCATGCTCGAAATGGGCATAATTGAGGAGTCCCACAGTGACTGGAGCAGCCCAGTGGTCCTGGTTCCCAAGACCAACGGGTCGGTCCGTTTCTGTGTGGACTATAGAAAGGTCAATGTGGTGTCTAAATTTGACGCATACCTAATGCCTCACATTGATGAGTTGCTTGATTGATTAGGTGCTGCTCGCTTTTATTCGACACTGGATCTAACAAAGGGATATTGGCAGATCCCCTTGACTCCTCTATCCTGAGAGAAAATGGCCTTTTCCACACCGTTTGGTTTACACCAATTTGTCACGCTCCCTTTTGTGTTGTTTGGGGTGCCCGCTACATTCCAGCAGTTTATGGACAGTGTCCTCTGCCCTCATGCTGCCTACGTGGCTGCCTATCTGGACAATATAATAATTTATAGTCGTGATTGGCCACGGCACTTGGAACACCTGAGGGCTGTTCTAAAGTCGCTGAGGTGAGCAGCCCTCACAGCTAACCTGAAAAAGTGTGCAATTGGGCAGGTGGAAGTACGGTATCTGGGGTTCCACTTGGGTCATGGGCAGGTGCATCCCCAAATTAACAAGACTGCAGCGATTGCGGCCTGCCTGAGGCCCAAGACCAAAAAGGACGTGAGACAGTTCCTGGGGCTGGCTGGCTATTATTGTAGGTTTATACCTAATTATACTGACGTCACCAACCCGCTAAACGATCTCACTAAAAAGGGGGCTCCAGATCCGGTCCAGTGGATCCAGTGCCAACAGGCCTTCTCTGAGGTAAAAGCTGCACTGTGTGGGAGGCCACTTTTACACTCCCCTGACTTCTCTCTCCCCTTTATTTTGCAGACTGATGCATCGGACAGAGGGCTGGGGGCCGTTTTGTCCTAGGAGGTGGAGGGTGAGGAGCACCCCGTGCTGTACATCAGCCGGAAACTGTCAATGCGTGAAAGCAAGTACAGCACAATTGAGAAGGAGTGTCTTGCCATCAAGTGGGCAGCCCTCGCCCTCCAATACTACCTGCTGGGATGCCCTTTCACTCTCTGTTTGGACCACGCACCCCTCCAGTAGCTCCACCGCATGAAGGATGCCAATGCGTGGATCACCCGTTGGTATCTCACCCTCTAGCCATTTAAGTTTGAGGTGATCCACAGGCCGGGGGCACAGATGGTGGTGGCAGACTTTCTGTTCCATCGGGGGGGGGAATCAGCTTCAGGCCGGATGGCTCCCCGGCCTGAGTCGGGCGATGGGGGTATGTGGTAGCGGGGGCATGGCCAAGCAGCAGTCTGTGAATGGAGGGCGGGGTCGGGGAAGGTAAGTGGCTAAGTCATTCCAACTGCTGTCAATTAATGTGTGTGTGTGTGTGTGTGTGTGTGTGTGTGTGTGTGTGTGTGTGAGATTGTTACAGGGATGGAGCATAAAAGGAGGGAGAGAGCAGAGAAAAGGGGCTCCCTCCCGACCACAACACGTGTGCATGTTGAGTGAGTGAGTGAAAGCTGAAAAGCTGAAGTCAGTGAAATAAAGCATTTGTGTGTGACCATCAAGTCTCGCCTGCCGTACTTCTGTGCTCCACCCACATCAGGAACTGCTACAGTACACAAATGTGCCTATTACTCAAATGAAGGACTAATGAGGTGATAAAGATGCCTATCTACGCTTCTGATTCAAAATTAACAAACTGACAATGAACCTCATTACCAAATTTTATTAAAATGTTCCTGCATTGGCAATTGTCATTATCAACATTATTTCTATTGGTATTAGTTGCATGGTTCTGCAGGGATGGATCCAGACCAATGCACGTCAGAAATATATGGGCACCACTTAGCATCAGTCACGGGGTGTTTGTTTACTTTACTGCTAGGAGGCTACATGGGCTATAGCCATATTCAATCAACAGACCAATGGTTCAGGATCTGACCACCTGTGGTAAGCAGTAATGCTTACCTGACCTAATTACCTGCATTCTCACGATGCTTCGTATAGTGTGACCTGAGACAAATAATCTAGGTCAAACCAATAAAATGCTCCAGAAAGTGGTTGAAATTCAAAATTTGTCACGAATAATGGGCTGAGTTGCAATCATACCAGTAATGGGCCAAGCCTGGGCTGTTTCAAAAGCTCTCAGGGAGAGAGAGGTGCCTGTCAAGTTTGGCAAGGCTATGACTTTTAGTGCAGGGATGAGAATGAAAAATATTAAAGTCTGAAAAAAGCCGGGGGTTTGGGGGCCACAGGCACCCAGCGGGGCCCGGGGCAGGGCGGGAGCTAATGATTTTTGGCTATTTTTTTTTACCCCAAATCCATTAATTTTATCAGCAAAAAGTTGCAATTTATTTGGAAATAAATTCCCCTTCTTGGTGGACTACCAGGTGAAAATGATTAATATGGTACAAGAGACTTGTTTTTAATCAATTCACATTTGATGATTTCAAAAAAATCAATGCACCTTTTAATATAAACGAGCTCTACAGTATTATATTTCTGCATTTTTGCTATTCATGTCTTTGAATACTCTAATCCTTTAAAATGAAGTGCAAACCAGAAAAAAAGTTCTAGCATATAATTCTCTTAAGCTTTCTTCTGATGTTATCATGGTATCAAGAAGTCTTGCATATTAAGCAGGCAACATTCAACATCACTTATCACTTCCCTTTCAACTGTTGTGTGTACTAACTAGGTTTTATCTGGACAGGATGTTGTGTAATGTAATACATATACCATATGGTCAATTTGAAGATCAAGATGGTGATTTTGAATTAAAGAACAGGCATGTACAATTGGCATGCCTGTTCCAATTTCATATTGGAATTTTTTTTTTTACACACACACACCATGGCATTGATTCGTGCAATATACATTATAAATATAATGAATCATTGAACAGGCAAAATCATTTTCGACCTACCTTTGTGTTTTTTGGTGTATATGTGAAGTTCGATAGTCCTTGCCCCTCTACTAGTGTAGTTTATCATGTCAGAACACAATGAGCAAAGTACTTTTCCTGGGACATCTAGTTTCCATATGTGATCACCGAGCTTCGTTGTGACAGTCTGCTTGTCGATCTCGACATTCAGTGTTCTTTCTAACCAAGCCCATCGAAAACAGTTCTTTATTCCTGCACCTTTATCAATCTCCCCCGCTCGATCCTCTTCTTTCTTATCTAGGACTTTTGCCATTGTCGATATGCTAAAATATCCCACCTGAATACGTGTCTTTCCGATGTTATAAATGCGTATCGTCAAACAGTGTATATGGTCGGTGAACGGCGATTGGAAGCCACGTGTGGAGAGCATGTGCACTTGTGTTTATACACTGCACGCGATGGGATTTCCCGAAAATTCTACTGCAAATAAGTCAAACATTGTCGCAAAAGTGAATGTTAATTACGACATGTTGAAAGACTCGAGTGTGTTAACCCGGAGCCCACCAAGAATCAAGACGTTATAAGGTGACCACAGATCGTTAACCATACACCCCCCAAAAAAAAAAAAATTCTCAACGGATTTACATCGATCTCAAAAACGATCATCTCATCTCATCTCATTATCTCTAGCCGCTTCATCCTGTTCTACAGGGTCGCAGGCAAGCTGGAGCCTATCCCAGCTGACTAAGGGTGAAAGGCGGGGTACACCCTGGACAAGTCACCAGGTCATCACAGGGCTGACACATAGACACAGACAACCATTCACACTCACATTCACACCTACGGTCAATTTAGAGTCACCAGTTAACCTAACCTGCATGTCTTTGGACTGTGGGGGAAACCGGAGCACCCGGAGGAAACCCACGCGGACACGGGGAGAACATGCAAACTCCGCACAGAAAGGCCCTCACCGGCCACAGGGCTCGAACCCGGACCTTCTTGCTGTGAGGCGACAGCGCTAACCACTACACCACCGTGCCGCCAAAAACGATCATTTTGGTCTGAAAAAGTCGGAAATACGCCGACCGGTGGAAAATTCTCATCCCTGTTAGTGGCCGAGTCATGAATTTTAAATCCCAGCGTGTACGCGCAGCTAGAGACAGGGCTCATATTAAACTTTTCTGCAGCGGGTTCAGTGGCAAATAACAGGCCTAGCTTCGGTCATAGCGGGCCAAGCCTGGCTGTTTCAAAAGGTCTTGGCGAGAGGGAGGTGTCTATAAAGTTTGGCGGGGATATGACTTTCGGTGTCCGAGTTATGAATTTTAAATCCCGATGTGCGTGTGTGGCTAGAGCCAGGGCTAATATTAAAGCTTTCGGTGAGCCATGCTCACACAGGGCTTTGAGAAGGACTTGCAGGCCGAGCTGCGGTCGTAGCAGGCCGTAGCTTCCTTCTTTGGAAAATATTCTGTGTGCTCTACATTCCCTGTGAAAATCCATAGCGATCTGGTAAAATTAGTGAAAATATTTTTGCAAATGTGCATCTGTCAGATTCTTGGGCCGGATCCGTCCCCGTTTCTGCTCTACATACTATACTTGCAGTAATTATTATAGTATTGATATTAATTTTTGCTGTTTAACCATTTCAATCTGAGCATTTTTAAAGTTGATAAAATGTTACAATAACATTTTTGTGTGCTCCAGAAAATCACTCGCTCAAGGAAAGTGTGAGTGACATTTACACACATGGATTTTACGATCAGATCTGACTGTATGCGACTTTGACGAATAAGAGCAGTTGAGCCTTTGCTACTTACTAAATGCTGCTTAATTGTGCAGAATGATCAGGTTCTCTGAGTGAGTGTGCATTTGACATTTGGTTCAAAACCAACTTTCGGAGTCTCTGTACCTAAATACTGGGATACATTTAAAGTCGATATGAAATTATTTTATGAATAAATCCTGCCAGGGGAAATCATTTGAGGAATCTCATACGTGTCTTACATGCATTCATATTACTCATGGTATATTACATTTTCAAATATGGCAGTGGAAAAGATAAATATATTGTATAATAATATTTAGGATTATTATACATACAGGACACTTTTTTGATGGAATAAAAACGTGTTCTATTCCCTTCTAGCAGATTTAATTAATTTGGTTTGATAGCATGTAATACTGTTAGCATATTGCTTATTCTATATGTATTACATCACTCTACCCAATGGAGAATGAGTGTTGAATACGGTTTACGATATTGCATGGTTGTCAAATCAACATGACGTCACATGTCGGAGATGTAAAACTTCTGTGCTAGCGAGCAACTGTGACAATTTGTAAACAAACATGGCCGTCAGGTTTGCGTCATTAGATACGGAAGATTTTGAGAGAATTTAGAAAGAGAAAGATGCATTGAACACCTGAAAGGAATGTATATGTATTATAATAATAATAATCATATTGGCTGGCTTTTTTTTTTGTGGTATATCAGATATGTTCCATTCAGCTACTCATCTTCGACTCGTTCAGTATCACGCTAGCTGAATGGAATATATCTGATAGACCACAAAAAAGCGAGACAATATTAATTCAATATTTCATGTCATTGCATATTTTGTAAATGTAATTAGAATGCACATATGTAGCTATAAAACTGGAAAAAATCACATTTATTTCTTCGACAAACCACTTACAAAAGAAGAAAAAGCAATTATGTAGTTCGTCGCTGTTGTGTGTTTGGTGCTAGTGGTGCTAGCATGGCAGACAAATGGCACTAATATGGCTGACTAGCATGATGGGATCACAGCACTAACAGGGCTGGCTAGTAACAGCACTAGCAATGCTGACTAGAGTCACGTGCTAATGGGGCTAGCTAGAGTGGTGGGTTATGGGAAAGCAGGGGCATACAGTACTGTGCAAAAGTCTTAGGCACATGTAAAGAAATGCTGTCGACCAAAAATGGCTTAAAAGTAATGAAATTCAATGTTTCAACATTAAAGGAAAACTATAATCAGTAAGCCATAATAAATGAATATAACAAAGTCGATATTTGGTGTGAGACGACCCTTTGCTTTAAAAAAAAGTAGTCTCAGGTACAATGAGTGCAGTTTGATAAGGGAATGAGCTGTAGGTTTGAGCACCTTGCAGAACGAGTCGCAGTTCTTCTGGACACTGACTGTCACACTCGCTTCTTCATTTTACACCAAAACCCAGTCGCCTTCATTATGTTTTCTTTTTTAATCTGAAAAGTGCTCTCTTGTCAGATACAATTTTTTTAAGCATTTTATTTCGCGCTGGAAAAAAATGAACATTTGGAATGCTAAAATGTTTTTGTAATGTTTTGATTTGATAATGTAGAAATCATACAATAGAAATCTATAACAAAGTTTGTATGAAAAAATTAGGGTGCTTAAGACTTTTGCACAGTACTGCAGCTTAGAATGATGTAATGACGTGGCTCTATGGCGGCTCTCGACCCAGCTGAAATGCACACTGGTTCTTAGAAGGTCCGCATGTGGGCCAAGTGGAATCATTATGCGGTATTTTTCCACCAGTGTAGCACTACAGGATGACAGAGAGGCCTTATGTATGATTTTATAAAATATTACATATCATTGTTCTCCAATTACAAGCATCTCATTTTCATCATTTTCAGTAGCACTCATATAAAGGCATTTCATAGCAATGTTATTGACACGGCACCGTTGATTGATGACAGATTGTGCCTTTAATGATTAAATTTAAAAAAAAAAATGCCATCACTGCATTTACTGCTGTCTGGCATCCACACAGAATTCATGAGCATGCTGCACTTATCAACATATTCACCCAGATCACGATGTGATTTTATTTCGTATAATTCCTCATCCCTGCCAAAATGAATTCTTGGCTGTAAACACTTGTACTATAATGGAGGAACTTGGTAGGGTTATAGGTGGGTTTTTTTTGTTTGTTTATTTGTTTGTTTTTTTGTTTTTTTAATTTGCATACTCAAATAATGTAGGTTTCTTGATGATATTACGTGCCTGGGCGGCACGGTGGTGTAGTGGTTAGCGCTGTCGCCTCACAGCAAGAAGGTCCAGGTTCGAGCCCCATGGCCGGCGAGAGCCTTTCTGTGCGGAGTTTGCATGTTCTCCGCGTGTCCGCGTGGGTTTCCTCCGGGTGCTCCGGTTTCCCCCACAGTCCAAAGACATGCAGGTTAGGTTAACTGGTGACTCTAAATTGACCGTAGGTGTGAGTGTGAATGGTTGTCTGTGTCTATGTGTCAGCCCTGTGATGACCTGGCGACTTGTCCAGGGTGTACCCCGCCTTTCGCCCGTAGTCAGCTGGGATAGGCTCCAGCTTGCCTGCGACCCTGTAGAACAGGATAAAGCGGCTAGAGATAATGAGATGAGATTACGTGCCTATTTTCTGTCATCTAATGTTCTTTCTTTCTTTCTTTCTTTCTTTCTGTGGAACCATTTCTTTAATTTATTACACATTATTTTAAAAATATGGTCATTTGAGGAGGTAATAATAAATAAAATACATAATAATAATAATAATAATAATAATAATAATTAAAAACTACAGTTAAGTAAATGGTTAATAAGGCATTCTAATAAGTAATATAAAAAAGAACATGATAATGATTAAAAAATAACAATAATGTTGAAAAAATATATTAAAAATAAAATATAAAAAAATAAAAAGAACAAAGCCTAATTATTTACTATGAAGGAACTTTTCACTGCTCTTTTAAATTTATTCAATTACTGTCAACTATTAAGAAATTTAAAATAGTGGTGAAAAGCTCCTTCATAGTAAATAATTAGATTTTGTTCTTTTTATTTTTATTTTTTATATTTTATTTTTTAATGTATATTTTTCAACATTATTGTTATTTTTTATCATTATCATGTTCTTTTTCATATTATTTATTAGAATGTCTGACTGTTTACTTAAGTGTAGTTTTTAATGACGTTTTATTATTATCTATTATTATTATTGATATCATTATGTATTTTATTTATTATTACCTCCTCAAATGACCTTTTTTTAAATAATGCGTAATAAATTAAAGAGGTGATTCCACAAAAAGAAAAAAACATTAGATGACACAAAACAGGCACATACAAGTGTCAACATTATTCTTATTTTTTGTCATTATCATGTTCTTTGTCATATTATTTATTAGAATGTCTTACTGTTTTACTTAAGTGTAGTTTTAATTATATGTATTTTATTATTATTTATTTGGATATATTATAGCTTGTCCACATCGAGGGGACTTCATCTGGAGTGTGCAAACTGGCGTGTGGTGTTCCCCAGGGCTCCGTGCTTGATCCTATTTTATACCTTCTGTATACTTCACCTCTTGGAGACATTATAAGTGGCCATGGTCTGGACTTCCACCTGTATACAGATGATACCCAACTCTACACTTCCTTTAGTTGCAGTGCTGAAGATGATGAGCTCTCTTCAACTAAGCACCGGATTGAGTCATGTATTGCTGACATTGAGAAGTGGATGGTGATCAACAGACTTAAACTTAACAAGGATAAGACTGAACTTACTCAAAATTCTGTTCCTATCCATCACTGGATTGTCTGACGCTTGGTGACGATACTGTTTACACTTCTACTCATGCCCAGAACATTGGAGTCATTTTTGACTCAACTGTCTATGACTAATCATATCAACTCTGTTGTTGTTAAATCTGCCTTCTACCATCTAAAGAACATTGCTAAAATAAGACAGCACTTATCTCTAGAGACCACTAAGATTTTAGTTCATGCTTTTGTGTGCTCGAAGATAGATTGCTGTAATGCTCTGCTTTCTGGCCTTCCTAAATATTTAGTCAACAAACTTCAGACTGTCCAGAACGCTGCAGCCCGGGTTATTTATTCATATGAAGGGCAAATACGATCACATAACGCCTGTCTTACAGGAGCTTCATTGGCTGCCAGTTGAATTTAGAATTATGTTCAAGATTAATCTACTTACTTTTAAATGTCTGAATGGTCTTGCGCCTTCCTACCTACAAGAGCTTTTGACAGTGTATAGACCTAGAAGAACCTTACGTTCCTCTACTTCTGCTATCCGGCTTGTCCCAGTCTCCTACGGACTGAGCAATTATGGTTTTACGTCTTTTTCTTCACATGCTGCGTTTCTTTGGAATAAATTACCTGACCATGTGTGCATTTCTGAGAACGTTAATGTTTTCAAAGCCAGACTTAAGACGCATCGTTTTAGGCTCACTTTTTAACCTATAGCTGTTTAGTCTTTAGTTATTAGCCTTTTTAATTAGTTATTTATTAGTTATTGAATTATTATTTACTAGTTTGTGATTAAGTGCTTAGAGCATATCTGTATAGGTGCTATATAAATTGTATATTATTATTATTATTATTATTATTATTATTATTATTATTATTATATATTTTTTTAACTTTTCCAGAGCCCGACTGAAAATCATACTGTATGACATAGGTTTTCTGAATAAAGATCTGTTCTGTTAGGAGGTTTTTGATCACTTTGAAAAATGCACACCTGAAACGTAGCCCTAGCGTCGCTATAAATGTGGATTATAGTCCTCGAAAGGTTTGCCAAAAGAGGGAGATGCATCATATTTCAGAGCAGCTCTTCACCCAGATATGACTTTATGATGCCAAGGTCATGAAGTGCTCTTGATGACATCGTTTAGCTAGTTCTCATTCGAGTGCTTCACCATAGATTATTTTAACTCTCATTATTCCTCTGTCGTAATAGCAAGATATCACAAATAAACTGCACACTGGAAAGAACACTCCTGCCATAATATAATCTCATAAGTAATATCAGGAATGTTAACCAGGGTAATAGATACAAGACTTAATGTCATATATATATATATAATTTCTTTTCCATCCTTCCTGCTTCCTCTCTCCTCTTTTTCTCTCTGCAGGCTGTTTTCAGAAGGATGTCTCGATGGTGCCATGCGGCAGAGGTCTGATTGAGGTTTTGTGTCCCATTCAGACCCTCGCAGCGCTGGCACTAGCCCCCCTGAGGGGCATCGGGGGGGTGAGGAAGACTGTGTTGCCATGGCGACGATCATGAGCATGACAGGAAAAGAAGGTGTGAAAGACTGGTTGCTCATTGGCCAGCAGGAGACAGAATCGAACACGATGTTTCACACTCGCCTTTGGACACCTGAACATTTAGCAAAGCAGCATGGTCAGATGCAGTCAAGGTTCAGGGTTTGTTCCAAATAAGAAAACGGTGCAAAATATTGTTTGAATGTTCTTAGGAGAAAATGAATCCAGCAAAGAAATGTCTAGCCACAAGACAAGTTTCAGAAATGTTCCTTCATTATCATGTGAAGCAGGTACTGTAGTTTGGTTAAATTACATTAAATTGTTGTAAGATATGAATTAAAGGCCAGGTCCCACAATACCTATAACTATAACTACAACTATAATGATAACTATAAATAAATCAGTCCCCTGAAGTTTATGTGGTTGGTGCTCACACCAGACCAATAAAGATCCCTATAGCCCAGGCCTGGGTTTATCCGTATCGGTGAGATTGCTTCTGGAGCCATTTTTCCAGGCCTGGACTTGATCCTATAAAACATCTGACCAATCAGGTAATTGTTTACATGTGACATTGTCTGAGCACATGCTATTTTTCCCAAAGACCTTTGTACATCCTTGTTGCATCATGAAGTCACGGAATACGGATTCACGGAAAATAAAAAAACATAATACAAAGCACGGATCTTTTATTCACGGATATGTGATTTTCTGTGAAATATCAATAGTAAGTTAATAAAGTAAACATATAAATGCAGATAAGATATTTTAATTATGAACTTCAGGAGTCCAAACATTTAGTTGTTTTAGACTTCTTAATTTTTTATCCGTGATGCATCATCCATATGAAATCAGTAACCAATCTGTAATATACTGAAACATCCATGACCAATCCGTAAATAATTAGCATTTGTGATGCAGCCATATTAAAATCCGTAACCACTCTGTATTTTGTATCCTTTTTTAGTATATTTCCGTAGTCCGTGACCTATCCGTATTATATCAACCACCGTAGTGTGTGCATGGGTTGTTTTGAACTCCAAGCTGTACAGTACAACCCGGAATAATGTGCTACTACTTGGAAAAATCTTCCATGACTATTCCTAAGTTGCATGTATTTATTTCCCTGAGTGTCAGGACCAAGCGATATTATAATCGGGATTATAGTTGTGGTGTGATGGCTCCAGACTGGAACTACGGTACATTCAGGTATAGGTATAGTCAGAGTTGTAGTTATAGCCAGAGGTGGAAAAACTGGATTGACAAAGTAAAAGTCCTGCTTAGGTTTTCCTTCTGCCTGTGCTCTCAACACAGGTGATTTCACCAATTAGCTCATCAACCTGGCTTAGGGGATGTGGTAATTAGGATCAGCTGGTTCATTGAATTGGCTGGAGCAAAAATGTGGCAGGGTTTTTACTTTCTGCACCCGGGTTTTTCCACCTCTGGTTATAGCTATAGTTATAGTTATTGGTGTTGTGGGACCTAAGAGTTTAAAAGTTCTCCTGCATTTCACATTATGAATGTCATGCTGTTATAGGAAAATAATCAACAACCAGATGGTGTGATACAGCTCCACATGAAAAGTTATTGCTGCCACATCTAAGTAGATTATTTTCCTAAGCCAGCACAACTTGAAGTGTGTTTCTATATTACTGCACTTTGTCAACAGTCGCCTTTTTTTATTAAATAAGGAAATATCATACTTTTTATCCATTTATAGTTACATGTAATGTTGTCGAACACCAACAAAACAAGTCAGTTCCTGTTAGCAATTATATAAGTAGTCATTCTATTGTTGTTGTTGTTGATCTGCCATCTCTGCTTTCTTTAACAGAAACAATGACATTGTACCACAGGCACTTCAAAAAGTTGACCAGGACATAACTTCAGCACCTGCAGCAAATACGATCCATAAAATTGGAAGAGAAGATGCCAGATGTGGAAGTGCTCAAAAATGCTGGGACAGTTAGTACAGAATCCCTTACCACAGCTTCTCAGCTATGATGGATTGGCCATGTAAGACGAATGCTTGATGAACGTTTACCGAAAGCCGTCTTTTATGGAGAGTTGGAGGAAGGAAAAAGGAAGCAGGAGGGACA